>NC_086334.1:7197367-7501501 GCF_032445375.1 Bacillus rossius redtenbacheri
TACCAGGAGCGCTAGTATCACATAGCACATGCCATCTGCTAGAGGGTGCCTCCCCCATATTGATTTAATTTTTACCTGTTACAGTGCTGATCACCAGACCATCGTGGCATCCGCCATCTTATCGGCTAAAATGGCAGCCACGTTGACAATCCGTAATTATTAAGCTCGAAATTCGGGAAAAATTCTAAAATATTCATTACCTAATCTTAAATTAATATTTTGATTGATTCGATCGGTTCCTGTCCTTAGTTCGATACTTGCTAGGTGTAAAAATATTATTTTGGACAAAAAAATACTTATTTAATAAAACATGTTCAGAAATACTAAAATAGGCACAAATTCCTTAATTACCAGCTTTGGTTCGATCCTAGCTCGATGCAAAAATATATATGCACAGGACAAAAATATTTGATTTATTTAATTTAACATTTAATTTCCTTCAGGGTGGGGGCTTTTGAAGGAACAACAATATTGTAACAGCACCATTTGCTTCTTTCTTTTTTTGACAAAGATGGTGCCATTACGAGGGTGTGATCAGGTCGGGAGTCGCAGAGGTATTGACTAATGACTAGGGACCGGAAAAATTCGCGGATTCAAAGACCTCTAGGATAGCCTCCATTATCCTCTGCATTTCTCAAGTAAACACGCGTGTTCATTGGGTACTAAACTGTGAGGCGTCTCCACTGGGTAGCTTGTGATTCGACGCTTCTTTTTGATAGTCTCTCATTGGTCCAGAGAGCTCCAGTTAAACTGCGAGCCAATAGCAGAACCAGCAGAATTGTACACGTGTTTGAATTTCAGCCTATCACGAAATGAATCCGCGAATTTTTCCGGTCCCTACTAATGACGCAATCGGGAGAAATTGTGGAGTGTGGATAACGATCTCCTTTCGTAAGTTGGAGATGGGATCGTATTGGACTGGAAGATGTTTGCAGGGGCCTTAATCCTCCCGGGGTCCGATCTGATTTACTGCGACCGCGAGCGGTTATAGCAGCGCCGCACATTAACATCCCCCCCCCCCACTTTTTTTTTCTTTTTCCGTTCGACTGACAAGTGTGTGTGAGTGTGTGTGAGGGGGGGAGGGGAGGATAGTTTAGGCAGCGGCGACCCAGTTGCAGCCCCCGACAACACCCTCCCTCGTCGCCGTCATCTGCTGTTTGTCCGCGTGTTTGCCAACACCGACCTGCGCCCCTCCCCCCTGTCCCACCCACCCCCTTAAGGGACACAGCTGTCCGTTCCCCGCATTGCGGTCACCCACAGTGCCTTGCATTATAACCTATTCGTCCGCAACAGGAGAAGTCGGCGCGGCATATATCTATAAAAAAAAAAAAATTGGTTGGCCGTAAAGTCGGTTTACGGACGATAGTTTAACGTGACAACGTCATAACAAAACATTGATGAAATATTGCATACTTTCATGAATAAAATTGAATCATTTTTATTGAATTGTCACTATTTTGTATGGATACAAAGAATGAGTGATGTGAAATACACAATTTAATTGATAAATTTACTTTTATTTGCACTCATTAATTCAAATATGTTTATTACTTTAACGAAGAGATTATTTTAACTATAACTTTTATACATGTTTGCTTTTTAACTTCTTCCAATCTCTGTTATTCTGTTAAGGATAGGACGATGATAGGAAAAGTAGGAAACGAATGGGAGTGTTTCAAGTTTAATGTGCCTCGAAAATGTCAAATCGATGGTTGTTCCAATCGAGTGGAAGAGAGATAGATGCGGCGCAAGCGTACAATGAGCGTAAGACACAGCGTAACGGGACAAAGTGCGTAACGGGACAAAGTGCGTTACGGGACACTTTGTCGTGCGTGCAGCCGGCGTTCATCGATTTATTAGACGTTGTCACGTCAAAAAAACTATGAAAGATTCATAAAATTTAAAGTTAAATGAGTTACAACGACCCAGACCACTGTCATTCCCATCCGTTAAACACCTAAATTAACGATTATATATCATATAAACACAACTATGTCTGGTTGTGCCTGATGACGGGAACAGGTGCAGAAACGTCGCAATTGTTTTGTCATAGGAAACCTACTGTGTTCGCCTGTGTTGTTCCTCGTTGTGACGTCCGTAACATAAGTTTATCTTCATCGTTGTGTCCCTATGTTTGCTGCGTTGTCCAGGTTTTGTAGTCCGCCTGAATTTACTGTCACTGTTGAAAGTGTACCGTCGTCGTGAGCCCTCAGTGTTCGTTTGTGCTGTTATTATTTTCTTCATGACTAAATTCACGGGGTTTGAGTTTATTGTTGTGCACTGTGCCACGGGGCATATTCGAAAGAAAATATTGTTATTTAATGTATATATTATTTAACTAATTACTTGCGTAAATCATTATTGCTAAAAAGTGTTATGTGAGTATTGTTTTAGCTATATAACTAAATATTTCTGCTGGTTTAATGCTTTTCACGCTTTAGTTTGATATGGGTAATTATTTTTCAAAAAAATATCTAGCTAATCACACACTGTATTATAGTTACGAAGCCCACAGAGTGTGTATATATGTTAAGTTCAACTAAGAGGCGTAAATATTTCTCGATCGGAGTGTGGCTCAACAAAGTAGCATTGAGCTAGGCCCTATTCGTATGCCATGCTGTCACTTCCACATGCCAGACACCTACCTCAGACTACACGCGTCCATTTGGACAACTGAAGCCTTGACAATGAAAAGGAGGTAAGTGCCATTAATGCTTTATTTTCGAGAAAAGAACCAATTGAAGAGGATAAATACACTACCACTGACTTATTTTGTTGTATTACGATGAAATATGTGGTAATTTTGGTTTATGTTCACTTTTTCATCTTCCGTAGATCCTTCTTTTCCTGGAGAAATGGCCATGTGGTGAAATAAGGCACTTACCTCCTTTACAATGTCAGTGCCTCAATTATTTAAGTTGCATAAACTACCTAATTAATGGCTAGCTTCAAGTTTAAGAATTATTTAAATCCAAAGATTGTTTTAAATGTACGAGAGAAAAAAATTGTAAATTTTTTTATTCAAAGAATCTACAATTTGTTTAGTCGAGTGGAAAATTGTTATTTCATTTGAGATCATACCCACGTCCTTACTATTCTAAATTATTATCTCTTGTTATGTTACAAAATATTAGTAATTTATCTCTATCTATGACTAATAAGCAAGAAGATTCGCTTCTGTGGACTCCACACACATTATTTTTAATGACTAATTTTGAATATATATACAATATATATATTCAAAGGCCTTAGCTTGCTGGCCACTGCGCCTGCGCACACCGCAGCCAGCAACACACACCTGTGCGCCGGGTTGCAGACCCGCCCCTGATGCCAAGCTCACACGGCTGAATGATTGCCCGCGGGATACAGGAAACACGCCTCTACGATCATCGGCACTGCCCCGCCGTTCTCCCACGCAACGGGACGTCTAGTAAACAAATTACGCCGTGTTTTCAGGCAGCAGCGGACCAAACCGCGAACAGGTCGATTACGAATTTCCGGTCACATTGTGTTCCATCCAAGACTGCTTCGGCCTACAAATAATTTTTAACCTATTTTATGAATGAAAAACAGGTGACGTGAAAATTTTACGAAAGTTCTTTGAAAACCACTTAAGAATATCCACACAAATGTAGACGTTTCCCTGATGTTCCTTGAACCAAAAATTCCTTTACTTTTTAAAAATAATTTATATTCATTGAAATTTTCTGAAAGCAAAAGAAAATCTAACCTCCACCATTCCCAGTTTCACTTTAAAAAAAAAAATGTAGGAACTAGGGGAAAATTATTTTTTTAAAAATGAAAACGCGCAGTTATGGTGGCATGCTGGTCCCGCGAGGGGCCATATGGGATGACGTCAACAAAGCCCCTCCTACACGATGCGGAGTGCACATCTCGGTACACACGATAACCCCCCACCCCCCGCGCGTGAGGGAGGAGTGGGGGGGGGGGAACCCAGGGGCCGGCTGAACGAAGCCCAGAAACTGTTCATTGAGGGTCTGATCCGATGGAGGGAGGGAGGGAGGGAGGGAGGGAGGATAAGCCTGCTACGGGCACCGCGCACACAACTCCTCGTCCGCCGGCCGTTTGAGCAGGGAGAAAGGAGAGGCGGCCAGATTTGTTGCTAAACACCGTAACAATCGGGCCGAGCCTGGTAGGTGGAGGGGGGGGGGGGGCGGCCTCGTACCCAGCCCACAGCAGCGCACGGCGACAGTCACAACGAACCAAGTCATAAAATGCTCCGTGGCTCGCTCGCGTTTGTGACTGAACTGTTCTGGGAAGCAGCTGCAAATAGACTCGGTACTTAACATTGCCCGAACAGTACACCAAAAAGTCTAACATTTTAATTAAATAAAAAAAAAACACCCGTTACATCTATTCTGAGGGACTAGCTCTTTTTTTTTTTAATTTTGGCGACCAACCCAAATTGTAAAATAAATTTATTACAGATCTTAAACATTAGAGATTAAAAGTGACTGGCTCTGGCTTCTTCGTAACATTATTTATTTCAGAGAAATTTAAGCTACTTTATTTAAATGTCAAAACACTCAAAAACAGGAAATGTTTAAACTAAAATAAAGTGAAATAATTTTTTTTTGTGCAATAACAGTTCTGATAAAATATTTTGTTTTTCTTTGTGAAGCTCGTGAGAATGAACTTAGTATTTGTCATCGCAGGAGAGCTCTCCGTACCCGATGATGATTTGAGACAAATATCGTGGGAAAATTTGAATGTTCATTAGGCCTCCATTTAATTTGTTTGTATAACCATTTTTCCCCCTTCCTAACGCAAAACCCGTTTAATTAAGGGCTAAGTTAAAACTCTTACGTAATTCTTTTTGGCTATTTTCATTGTTTCGTATTAGTGTGCAGGTTGCCGGGCATAAATTTAATTGGTAGCAGGAAATGTCAAAACACGCAATTTTTGTCGAGGAAATATCCAATCACACATACGTAACCCTGGTGAGTTACACGCGCATCAGGGCGTAACTCCACTGTCCGAGATGACATGCGATAGCAGAGCAAAGACGTTCAAACGCCGGGCGCAGTCGTTTACTATTTGTCCAGACCTAGTTATGCATCAACAGTGCACATATTTGGTCACCTTATAATTATATAAAAAAACACCCAAATGCTAACTTTAGTCGTGGACACATTAATTAATATATCGAATGAAAATGCTAATTTCACTCTTAAATGTCCAATGGGCAGGCATATGACGTGTTATAAGACGTCTGTGGGGTGGGGCGGGGGGGACGTAAGGTCGAAAATATTTCTTATAACCAAAAACCTTTAAGTGTTTCGAAACATACTTCGATATAAATGTCTCTACCATTGATTCACCAGTGACGAAAAATTTTCTGTTTGGGAAGGAGAAGGATTGAGATTCAGTACTGAATATTTTAATTTACGAAACTGACGTTTCACATACCATCCTCGTAATTACTTTAACTGATGAAATTTTTACAAGGAAATTATTTTGCCCGCCTTGTCTTTCTGAGAAAATATTGTTGCATGGTGCGCGCGCATTGTATAAAAAAAAAATCACTCTCATCATTTTTCATAACGCTCATAAAGAAGTTTCTTAGCATTTTATATTTTTGCTCGAGCGATGGCTATTAAGAAAGTGTTGGGAGTAATATGAATAAGTACAAGGAAATGAATTCACATGTACATAATTAATTACCTCTATCTTTATTGTTAAAAAAATAAATAAATTCATAATATATATTTTAAGGAACATACTACAGCTAAACCATTAAAATAGAATAGCCGTTCATATTCATCATGTAGTCATGCGCAGCCGCCTCGAAGGTCGCTTCGCTCGCACTGCCGACACCGAGGGAGAACGCAGATGTGTAGGGACCGGAAAAATTCGCGCATTCAATGAATGACCTCTAGGATAGCCTCCATTATGCTCTGCATTTCTCAAGTAAACACGCGTGTTCATTGGGTACTAAATTGTGAGGCGTCTCCACTGGGTAGCTTGTGATTCGACGCTTCTTTGGTCGATAGTCTCTCATTGGCCCAGAGAGATTCCAGTTTAAACTGCGAGCCAATGGCAGAACCAACAGAATTGTACACATGTTTGAATTTCAGCCTATCACGAAATGAATCCGCGAATTTTTTCGGTCCCTACGGATGTTATTACAATCTCCGTGAGGCGGGACGGTTTGTAATCCCGGCAGGACAAGAGTTCGAAGCCCAGGCACTGCTACAGGTTCCCACCACGATTCACTTCGGCGGAAACTGCAGGCCACGGGCGATATCCTACCCCCCCCCCCCCCTACCCGGCTCAAAACCAGCGCGGTACCGAATGAACGGCACGCGAAACACCCCACACTCGGGGAGGGGCGACTTGGGCCCTTCTCGCGCACAAGGCGGGGCAGCCATTGTGCGCGCGCCCCGGCGCACGGACACAAAAGCGAGTCCCACGACCGTCTGTCATAATGTTTAGACGTCCGTGTAGCGACGGGAAGCCCAATGAATGGCTTAGACTAATACACCGCTAAATGATTCCACCCGGCAGTAAATATATGTGCGTGTGTGTGTAAAAAAAAAAAAGGAGAATGGCTCTGAGATGGGTAGGGAGGGGCGGGCTACCCGACCGCCGGCCAATGGGAGGTCACGCATTCGATTCCCTCTTCGAGCCGACTGCTCTATGTGGTTCCAAACAAATCATCCACGTACTTAAACACTGACGGGACTTACTTAAAAATAAGCAACTTCAATACAAAAATACACAAGTTATATAAATTAAAAAATTCCTCCAACTCTACAGTTGTATAAAAATATGATTCAAGTTGTGTGAAAGAGAAGATTGGAAATATTTCAAAACACTAGACAAAATCTGTTAATATTTATGTGTAAATATTTATTTTCCTACCAACTAACAGTGAAAATTAAAAAAAAAGTGGAAGGATTTAAAACTATATTTGTCGCGGGATATTTTTGAAGTTTCTCTTCTATAGGCGCCAGATTGAATTATTACAATGTGCGTGCAAAATGCAACGAAATATTCACGGAATGGCGACCCACGTGTATGAATATAAACCCATATTTAGTCACTTTCATAAGAAATAGGAGACATACTCAACGTATTGGTTTGCCAAATGAAACTATATGATAGTGAAACTACCCTGTGACATATTTGGTAAACTAAAATAGTCATTGTAAATAATAAATTCAAGTTATAAATAACCTAAGGATACTCGTATTGCAACATTATAATACATAGGGACAGGAAAAATTCGCGGTTTCGACCACCTTCAGGATAGACTGCACATTCCCCTGCAAACTCGGGCAAATAACGCCAGTTCATTGGCTGCTGACTTGTAAGTCGTCTCAGCTGGTTTGTCCTTCTTTGGTTGGAGGTTTATAATTTGTTGAGATTCGTCCAGATGAACAGTAAGCCAATAGCAAAATAATCTAAAAGTTATATGTATTCGACTTCTAGCCTATCGCCGAATGAATGCGCGAATTTTTCCGGTCTCTAATAATACATAATCTCCTTACAAACTTTTGTCAGACTTCATAGCGCAGTGGTTATAATATGCGGTTAATAAGCTAAAGGAACGTGTTCCAAACCTCGGCAGTTGAATTTTTTTATAACTTTTTTTTTAAATTAAAGATTACTAGATTATACAAATTGTACTTTAAGCAAATATACTTAAATACATTTTATTTGTGTATCTTATAGCCATTATATTATTGAACACACATATTAGTCAATTGTATTTATTTCCTACTAGGCAGGCCAATAACCTCTATTTTTACTTAAAATAAAATAAATGAATTCGCATAGCTATTAAACAATAAAACTTTATAACAGTACAACTATAAACATTTGTTATAATTTATAGTCATCTAACGTGTCCGGAAACATTTTAGTACTAGCTTTTTAATGAATTTTAACAAGATAAGCATTGTTTTAGTAAAATTCCTTGTAGATCAGTCCACAGCCGGGGTTCAGTATTTTTCCAAGTCTTTACATTTTTTTTTATCGGAGACGTTTCATTATATAGTTAAACATTTCGCTCTGTAAAGCGAATGATTCGATAGTCTACGTGACTGCTGTGGTAGCGAATTCTACGTGAGTCGTGTTCAGAAATTTATTGATTGATGTTGAATACAGGTGCATATATAATTAAATACATTTATTTACTGTGAATATTAGTTATATCAATAGTGTTTATAAAAATTTTCAAGTGTATTTATATAAGTGAAGTCATTTTCCTGTATCTATAATTTATTTGCTTTGTAATTATTACATTATTATTTAAAAAAAAACTAATAATATAGCAGAATAAACATTCAGCTATTTATTGATTTTCCTTATTAATTAAAATATAGCTTTATTATTTTACTAAATAAAATAAATAATTTTATATACATGTTTATATCAATACTGAATACTATGTATTTATTTTATTAATTTTTGTTACAGTAAATTTCAAAATAGCTCAGTGTCTTAAATAATAATAAAATATAACTTCTAACACTTGTACTTCTTTTTTTAAAATCGAAACCAATGTCCGTAAGTAAAAGACGTAGATATTTTTTCCAAAGGTACACACCATATTGTAATATTTATCTTTGAATATTCATTTAAAAATATGTCTAATACTGCGCATTTTTAAATGTAGCGTTTGTGACAGAAAACCTTATATATGACACAGTCTAATTCCCAAAGACAAATACAACTGAAAACACAAATAGTTTTAAAGCCTGTTCAATTTCTAAAACAAAGATCGTTTACGGCCAAAAACTCTCACGGTCTGTCCGAGGACAGCAAGAGTCCTGATGCGGATCGCAGATCCCGTAAGACTCGAGTAATAAAGTATGGGCAGCGAAGTGGTTTTGGAAATCACTCTAATCCTGGACGTCCCGTCATCTTCCACGGTTTTTCTGTGTTTGCAACATGCGACGCAAAGGCCTGCGCCACGTATACAAACACACTAAGGGCCTAAAGAGAGAGAGAGAGCAGAATACTCCTTCCACTTTCCAAATTCACCCCCGCTTTTTCTTCTTCTTCGAACGAATCTTAAGAGTGTAGTGATGAATGAAGTGGGGTGAGGAGGGGGTGGGGGGTGAGACCTGAGGCTCAAAGCGTGAAATCCGGGGCTGGAAACCGCGGTACAATGGCAGGAGGAGATAGAGAGGAGGGGGGGCAGAGCGTTTGTCGGTGGTTGTTCCGACCAAGGTAAGGCATCACCGTGAACGTCTCAATATAACAGCCGCTGGGAACACCCAGCCCCTCTCCTTCCCGGCCAAAAGCCCCCTTGCTCACAATGTTCGACGGCCTCTTTGTACCTTCTCCAAATGTTTCGCTACCCGCGCCACGGCCCGCCGGCGCGGGACGCTTGGGTTTAATTTAATTCGGCCTCCGCGAACTCTCGCGGCCTTTTTCTTCCGCAGGAAGTGACCTAGCATCCCCCTCCCCTCGTCAACCCGTGTCGGAGCCAGGGATCAGAACCGGGAAATACCCTGGGGATTCCCGGTACTTTTGATGTGGTAAAAGAACCGGGAATTTAAAAACCGATTTTTCGTTTTTTTTTTCTCCCCCATTCTCGGTACTATCGGGGCTCGACATCCGACAGCATAAAAGTTCGATTTTTATTTCTCGCTAAGGTTGTTGCGCCGATGTCCTTAAAGTAACGACATTTTTTCCCTCGAAGTTTCTTATGAAAAAGAAGACATGTTACTATGAACCATGAAAAAATTAATTTCCCCAGCTCACTGCCGACAATACTAAGGCCACTCAGAACTCACTGGACAAACACGAGGCATAGGTGGCGCGACCACTGACAGTTCGAGGGTGCAGCTCCAACGAGAGGCGAGTTCCTGCCACAGCGTGAAACTAAAACTCAATTCTGCACTTAGCGCGTCTGGGGGAAAAAAAGCGATCCAAGTGGCGTAAAAAATCAAACAGCCACGCGAACAAAAAAAAAATAGTGTGTTTGGAAACGCGGATAAAATAAAAAAAAGGTATAAAGGTAGAGAGGTCACTGGGTTTTCAGAGGGTGACATTCCAGAGCGCTAATTGGCCAATTGCTACATGGCACGCGTCCACTTGTGCCCCCTTGATGAAGTACCCTCCCCCCCCAACCAAGCCCCCACCCTCATTCCATGCCAATACAAAAAAAAAACCCTGTAAATGTGCGTTTTAACACGTGCTCCATTAACCTCCAGCACGAGAAAAACGCAAGTGCGACGAATACGGGAAAAAAGAACGATTACGAGTACTTGCGTAATTTAAAATGAGTAATCAACAATTTTTTTTTTGCTTTTGCACTAACGTAAAAATACATGAATATTCTTTATTCATACAGAAATAACCTGAAAAATCTACTTAGAAAAATTTCGCAGAGCTAATTTTTTTTATTAAAGTGAAGACAGGTTGCCGTCGTTCATAATTTTCTCGTTGTCTCTCAAATGGGCAGGTTTTGTTTAGGGAAAATAAAAATTATAGTATAAAAAACTAAAACACTATTTTATCAGTTAAACACTAAAAAGTTAAAGCGTTCATCTATCCACCTACTGGCTCCATCATCAGATCAGTTCGATGTCACAAAAATATTGCACTGTCATCCGGATTACACAGACTTCGAAAGTTAAACCGATACAATTAGTAGAGACCGGAAAAATTCGCGGATTCATTTCGTGACAGGCTGAATTTCAAACATGTGTACAATTCTGCTGGTTCTGCTATTGGCTCTCAGTTTAAACTGGAATCTCTCTGGGCCAATGAGAGACTATCGACCAAAGAAGCGTCGAATATCAAGCTACCCAGTGGAGACGCCTCACAATTTCGTACCCAATGAACACGCGTGTTTGCTTGAGAAATGCAGAGGATAGTGGAGGCTATCCTAGAGATCATTGAATCCGCGAATTTTTCCGGTCCCTAGCCAATGGCGGCGGTATTGCCTGGTTGAGCAAACAAGTCTGAGCCTGCCCAACGCCTGCTACCGACGACTGACCCGACCACCCCCTTAGGGACTGACCTTGAGCCTCAGGACTCGCCGCCGGGAGTGGTCCGGCTCCCACAGCAGGCGCTGCAGGAACGAGTCCAAGGCGGCGCGCGGCAGCTCGTCCGGCAGGTCGAAGGTCACGGCGCTCACACTCTTTAACACAAGGTCACACTGCGTGCTCCAGCTACTAGAACTACCTCCTCGGGGCGCGCGCTACAAGTCATGCTTACTTGGCGCGATAGAAGAAAAAAAAAACTTTAATTTTGCACGCAAATAATTTACAAAAATAAAATATTAGAATTGGACTGATATAAATAAAGTTAATAAAGTATAAATTCAAACAATTTGAAAAAAATAATAAAAATCAATAAATATTTTGATTATTAATTCTACTTAAAATAATTTTTATTATTTATTAAATAATAATGTAATGATTAATAATGCAAATAAAATACATAGGGATCATAACATCACTTATTTAAACACAATAATTTCTATCACTAATATTAACAACAAATAAATGTTTTCAATGAATTGAATAGTATTCAATATCAATCACTAAAGTCTAAGATCTAAAGCACTTACCTATATAATTTTTATTTGTATGTAGCTTTTTTTTCATGCTGTGAAAATTTCGTTGCATGGTTTGCGCGCATCGTAAAAATTCAAATCTCATTATTTTTCATGATGCGCCTAAAAAATTTAATTCATATTCACAACTTTCACGATTGTTATTAAATTTCAAGATTTAGTTAGTATACTTCTAAAATAATTATAAATACTTATATATATAATAGTATTATCAATATATTTAGTTCAGATTGACCAAGGTTTTCAAAGTTTATTTTAGCTTGTTACTTATTTTACAACATTTTTTTTTTTTTTTTTTACAAATTTTGCAGTTAATTTTTTTGCTCATAATTTCAAAATATGGTTATCACCAAGTTGTCTAGCAAATTGCAGATCGACCTAGCCTTATTTTACCTTGTAACCTTTTTAAACGACTTTTCTAGTAGTTTTAGAGTTATTTGTAGATTCTTAAAGTAATTCACTATAAGTCACCATTTGCAAAATGACTGAGATTTTATTTACATAAGGCACGAAAACTTATTAATGTTGTAATTTACTTATTAGCTAAGCATCAAAACATAAAAAGCAAGGTAATAAAGTCTAATAAAATAACAAAAAGGGAAACCTTAGCCACATCTGACAGCATCTCATATGAAGAAATATAGTTATATTTTTCTAAATTGAATTTTATATTTAACTTCACCCAAAGTTACTGAAAAAAGGCCTACCTTGTCAAGATGAGGGCGATCTCTGTGTGCTTCTACGTCCAACTGCTTCAACCTGGAATAAACACGTATACTTCAACACTGCCGACTATAAGTATACACAGCTGATATAAGTCACATTGGAACACTGTCACAAATGAATTACATTTAACAGCGGGAAATTGAAAAAAAAAAAAAAAATCTCAATGGAATCAGTGTGTCACAGTACCTATATCACAATTGAAAAATATTTTGTCGAAACCAATTAAGACCAAATATCTCAAAGTAAAAATTATAAACTGAAAAAGACTAGGTAAAAATGACACGAAATTGGTTAAACTGAGGGATAAAAGTGCTAGTGTTTGAAAACAAGTTTCGATTAAGTACATATATCTACAAAAATGTCATATATAGAAGCAGAAAAATTCTGAGAAATGAATTTTTATCGATTTCGGTTGAGCGGGAGTAAAGTTACAGGAAAGCATACCAGGGTTCCCACTTTTACTTCAGCTCATTTCTTTGAGTTTTCCCTGTTTTTCCCTGTCCCAAATAACATTATTTCACCGTATCATAGGGTTATCAGGAAGAATAAAAATACACTAAAATAAAAATAGTTTTCTTTAACAATATAAAGTTTGTAATGTTATCATTTTTATCAACATTATTTAATCAACACTGCCAGTCTGATAAAGATAATAAATTTGAACAAACTTTTACACGATACTTTATCGACGGTGCTTAAACTTAAGACTAGGCCCATATATATTTAATTCAACTTGAAATTAGTACACAGTAAGTTGTTTGTATCCGTTACACTAAATTACTGGTAGTGAAAATCGGTTACGGATTACTAACAGCAAATGAATTAATAATTGAAATACATTTGGTTGTAAGGCATTAAGATACTGCATAGAATGAAA
Organism: Bacillus rossius redtenbacheri; assembly: GCF_032445375.1. NCBI lineage: Eukaryota > Metazoa > Arthropoda > Insecta > Phasmatodea > Bacillidae > Bacillus > Bacillus rossius. Next base: position 7,210,531 of record NC_086334.1, read on the forward strand.
AGTTACTGATACTGTTTTTGTACTTAGATATTGAAAATTCCCGTGTTTTACTGGTTTTGAAAACACTTTTTTTAATTCCCCGTGTTTCTTTTTGTCTGCGGGAACCCTAATCACACTGCAATTTTTTTTTGTAAACAGTTAAATATTCTTTTAAAATCACAGATATTTGTAAATTTACATGAAAACAACTGTAACACTACAAAATAGTGTTTGCACTAATACCGGATTAGGATTCTCATTCGAGCATTTACGCTTTGTTTTGTACCTCCAACAGTTAAAATTTATTTGCAAACCGTTCCCTGAATAGCTTTCCAGTATTAACCACGCACATTAAACAAGCACAAAAAAAAAAAAAAATCAAAAATCTGAATTTTAGATTATTTTTTCAGAGGTTTGAAATAATAATGCTTGGATGATGAAACATCAGCTAAAATACAGAATTATGCGCCCGTTTTCGTAAGTAATACTCAGTATTATTTTGCAAAAAAAAAAAATTTGCAAAAAAGATTTGCAAAAAAAGAAAAACCTTGGCAACTGTACACACACACACACAGATAATATATATATATATATATATATATATATATATATATATATATATATAAAAGATCCTGTTCTCGGACACACAGGCGGGCAGACGGGAAGGCCAGACTCCATCAGCAGACGGCGGTAGCTGGACAGTGGACACCGCACCCCGGCAGCTCCATGGTATAGGGGGAGGGGGAATTGCCGACACACGGTCGCCGACGGGAGTAACCGCAGCGCGACCTCGGCCGCTAGGGTGCGCGCGCAACGAGGGGGTGGCGCAGCTACAGCGAGACATGAATAACAATGCCGAGACCTCCCAGGCGACACACAGCTGCTGAGGGGGCGGCAGGCGGTCATATGATCACAAGCACTTCTCAGACGCGTCCTCGTGAAGCAACAGAAACCCTGTGTCACGGAGACCCACGAATTCCGCGTTTTTTTTGACGTGACAACGTCTGATAAATCGATTAACGCCGGCTGCACGCACGAAAAAGTGACCCGTTACGCACACTGTCCCGTTACGCCGTGTCCCGTTACGCTCATAGAACGCTTGCGCCGCATCTATCTCTCTTCCACTCGATTGGAACAACCATCGATTTGACTTTTTTGAGGCACATTAAACTTGAAACACTCCCATTCGTTTCCTACTTTTCCTATCATCGTCCTATCCTTAACAGAATAACACAGATTGGAAGAAGTTAAACAGCCAACATGTATAAAAGTTTTAGTTAAAATAATTTCTTCGTTAAAGTAATAAACATATTTGAATGAATGAGTGCAAATAAAAGTAAATTTATCAATTAAATTGTAGATTTCATTTCACTCCTTCTTTGTGTCCATACAAAATAGTGATAATTCAATAAAAATGATTTAATTTTATTCATAAAAGTATGCAATAATTACATCAATGTTTTGTTATGACGTTGTCATGTTAAACTATCGTCCGTAAACCGACTTTACAGATAACCAATATTTTTTTTTATCAGTCAAGTATTTGTCTGTTCGAACGTACATTTGTCTGTTTCTAGTCCACAACCTAGAAATATTAATGTTACACATAGCTAAAATAAAATTGAATCATTTTTATTGAATTATAGACAACCAATTTTTCTTCTGGAAGTCGAGCGTAACGAAAACTGCAACGGTCAGGAGTGGTACCCTCGACGGCGAAGAGGAGGAAAGGGAATACCGAGAGTCCACGCCACTCACTCTCGGGCAAGCGTTTCTCATGCAATGTTACAGTGCTGCATTTTTCGTTACGCTGGAAACTACAACTAGTTTTCTCTTCAAAAATTCATTTTAATCGAGAATTTTTTTTAAAAAAATGTTTAATTTATCGTTTAAGTGAATTACAGAATATTCCGTTTTATCGTTCAACCTGAAGTATGAAGTTTCACTTTTAAAACGCGCGTTGCGACCACGCACACATTTCTCTCCTTCCCCCACCCCCCTTCCTGACATTTTGTTGTTTTGACACTCCCGAAGTAAGTCTAAACGATCTAATCACTCTCCCAGATTCTCTAGACTCTACAGGATCGCAAGTTTAAGAATACACAACATGATAAAAACTCGTCTGCACTTTACTGAACCTGAGATTTACGTGGTTGTACTCATGTTTAATCGTTTGTTTCGCGATTGAAAGAACACGGGAAAACACTGATAAGCTCATTCTCCCACTTGGGTAAAGTAGTTAACCGTTTATTGGTTTAACGAATATCTACCCACTGGAGAATATAAAAGCCTGCTTGATGACACTTATCTTGTAGACCCGGGATTGGAGGTCTCCTATAGGTCTTTGAGCAGAGTGACCAGCTTCGGAAATCCCTAGCCTCAGAGGGGGATTAATGATTGTAAGAATTTGTAAAAGTTATTTATGTACATTATATTGTGTTAATTCGTTTGAAGAGTCATTTGGACAACATTGTAATATTATTTTCAGTCGCTACCTCGTGATAAAGTGTCCAGTGTAATTTAACATTTGCTTCTAGTATATTTACTTCGGATAAAATTGTAAACTGAATAAACAAAGTTTGATGTGGGAATATGTTTTCATTGCTGTGGCTCCCACGAACAAGTCATTTTTGTGTCTTGAATATTAACGCTCATCAAGCAAACGAGCCAGTATTATTTTAAGCTGCCTTGTTATCATATACGTCTCTGGCTCAAGCAAAATATTTACCACATATATTTTAAGAACGGTTAAAATTTGTACAAAATTTTAAATAGCTTGTTATGCTAATAAGTAATTTTTGGTTTCTGTTTGTCAGCAATATTTATTCAAGAGCGAGCCCTGATCAGGAACAGGAAGAGCATGTGTTGTTTCAAACTCATACTGTGAATTTTGTGTGTTTGATTTAGTTTCTGAATAAACACGACTCAATAAGCACCGTTTTTGTGTTCGTCCGGTTTGAATCCCTTATTGTTCCTCTCCGGGTGGGAGGGGGGAGGAAGGAGGGAACAAGTCAACTGATCACTAGGGACCGGAAAAATTCGCGGATTCAATGACCTCTAGGATAGCCTCCATTATCCTATGAATTTCTCAAGTAAACACGCGTGTTCATTGGGTACTAAATTGTGAGGTGTCTCCACTGGGTAGCTTGTGATTCGACGCTTCTTTGGTCGATAGTCTCTCATTGGCCCAGAGAGCTCCAGTTAAACTGCGAGCCAACAGCAGAACCAGCAGAATTGTACACATGTTTGAATTTCAGCCCATCACGAAATTAATCCGCGAATTTTTCCGGTCTCTACTGATCACAGCTTTGCGTAGCGTCGACAACACAAGAGCCTGCCATCAGAGATGACGAGAGGCGATGAACTCGCCAGCTCGCTGACCCTGGCTGATGGTCTCTTGGACCAGAAGGCCCGCGCTCTTGCAAGATGGACCCCGGCGGACCTGTCGACGCAGATGGTCTCTTGAGCCTCCCCTACCCTCTGCCACACCCCCCACCGCCCGCGAGCAGGGGGGGGGGGGGCGACCCCCGCGAGGGGCCTTTGTGCGCCGATTAAACCGTCACGGATCCGCGGCCAGGGGGAAGGGGGGATCGTCGTCGTCCTTACTTCACGACGAGTGGAGGCGGTTTAACGCTCGGCTGGAGCCGTGCTTGTCTCGCCGCGGGCAACAGGGGCACGACGGGCCCAGCTCCGGAGACCTCGTCAGCGCGGCGCGCACGACTCTCCCGCCGCTCCTACCGCCACTGGCGACGCCCCGCCATTTCCCTTCGCAGCCAACAACAAGGAGGGTTGTCTGTAAAGTCGGTTTACGGACGATGTTTAACGTAACAACGTCATAACAAAACATTGATGAAATGATTGCATACTTTTATGAATAAAATTGAATGATTTTTATTGAATTATCACTATTTTGTATGGATACAAAGAAGGAGTGGAATGAAATCTACAATTTATTTAATAAATTTACTTTTATTTGCACTCATTAATTCAAATATGTTTATTACTTTAACGAAAAGATTATTTGAACTATATCTAACTTTTATACATGTTTGCTATTTAACTTCTTCCAATCTGTGTTATTCTGTTAAGGATAGGACGATGAAAGGAAAAGTAGGAAACGAATGGGAGTGTTTCATGTTTAATGTGCCTCGCTAAAGAGTCAAATAGATGGTTCTTCCAATCAAGTGGAAGAGAGATAGATGCGGCGCAAGCGATCAATGAGCGCAACGGGACAATGTGCGTAACGGGACACATTTACGTGCGTACAGCCGGCGTTAATCGATTTATTAGACGTTGTCACGTCAAAAGGGGGTGTTATCTGTAAAGTCGTTTTACGGAACGATAATTTCACGTGATAACGTCATAAGAAAACATTGATGAAAAATCGCATACTTTTTAATTTTTCAAATATTATTTACAGTTTTTTTCAAATTTAATTTAAATAATTTGTTTGACTATAATCACGAACAATTAGTTAAAAAGCCCGCCTTGACCTGTTTGATATTATAGAAGATTTTCCTCGCACGGTGGTTGGTCGGTTCTTGCACGCTCGGCTCAGGGCGGAACGTGACAATTTCTCGCGCGTGCAGCCGGCGTTCATCGATTTATAAGTAGAGACCGGAAAAATTCGCGGATTAATTTCGTGATAGGCTGAAATTCAAACGTGTGTACAATTCTGCTGGTTCTCCCTATTGGCTCGCAGTTTAACTGGAGCTCTCCGGGCCAATGAGAGACTATCGACCAAAGAAGCGTCGAATCACAAGATACCCAGTGGAGACTGTACCCCTTTCTCGGGGTACCGTTTTACAAGGAAATTAAAAGGAAGTTTATATTATAGTTTTCCTTTAGTATAGTTTATTTGAGTATTGGTGTTATCCGTACGGCGGTATTTTTGAAATATTGGTAACGTTTTTCAGCGCTAGTGTCGCCCGGGAGCACCTGGTAACAGTTAGTGAGAATATCATTAAATAATTGTGTTTATTAGTTATATTTATAATGTAGTTATATATTTGCATTTGTATAAAACTATTTTAATTATTAATGCGACATAGCAAAGTTGGACAAGTGGTGATCGGGGTAAAATTGAAACAAATCACGAGCACAGCGCGCATGCGCGCGAGGGAGACAGACTTTTTCCCCTCCCTTTTTTGAAGGAGGGGAGGAGAGGCAGGCGATCAGCTGTTCTGGACGACGGGCCGGTGTCTGAGGTGGTCCGCGCAAGCGGCCTCGCAAAAAATGACTTTTGCGAGTGTGGGGCCGGCTTGGGCAGCAATATAACTCGTTGGTATCTGTGTGCAAGAGTAGCTGTAAAGCTCGTCAAGAAGATAGTCGCGGTACTATCGCGGCGGAACGAGGCTCCTTCCGGCTAGTATAGCCGTCAGCACCGACTGGCCTGAGCACCAGTGGGGTTTAGCGAGGATTCGCTAATCCAACGGAGACGACGAGCCGATACGTGAGTGACTTCCCTTGTGATTCCCCTTGTGCAACGGGGTTATGCTGCAAGAGATTGGTGGCAGAAATAATTACGTCAAGCCTGAGAGTGTTATTTTACGTCGGAGGTCTGTTTTTCCCCAGCTACATTTAACAACTTTATGATATGGACACGTGAAGTAAATAATTGAAACTTATGATGAAATTCAAATGGTAGAGACTCGCGTTGAACGTTTTAAGGGTACCCGTCCCCCGAACACTTGAGCACGTCGCGTAACAAGGAAGGTGTTAACTAGCTTGAACTTGGTTTATCAGAGATTTTAAATCACTATAAGGTGTCTATTGTAACTGATGTTAAGTTTAGGGTATTTTTATATTTCCTTATCATGTGCTGGGTATGAATATATATATATATATATATATATATATATATATATATATATATATATATATCGGGCCCGATTTAGTTAATATGTACCGGCGAATGCTTATATTCTTTTAATGCTTGTAATAGTTTGATTTCAGAGGTTCAGATTAATAAATAATGTTTTGTCGTACTTGCCGCAAAAGTTGTGCTTTCTCAAGCAAATTCCTTTCTTTCGCTGTTTAATTTAAGCCCTTATTTTTTTTATACCCGTGTTGAATGTCGAGAGGTTTGGTGAACTGTGTGCCGTAACCTATTTTTCTGATATGTCGGATGGCGATACACTATACCAGGTAATTCCCGGCAGTTGTTCGCGGTTTGCGACGCTCCCTTGGGGCTTACGGGGGCGTCAAGACGCCTCACAATTTAGTACCAATGAACACGCGTGTTTACTTGAGAAATGCAGAGGATAATGGAGGCTATCCTAGAGGTAATTGAATCCGCGAATTTTTCCGGTCCCTATTTATAAGACGTTATCACGTCAAAAAAAAAAATGTACTCGCCAGCGACGTGTAAACATCTATAGAGGATCCCACTCTTAGATTGCAGTGTGGAAGTATATGGGCGCATTCTCTCTCTCTCTAACACACGCCGATTGCCGTTAGCACTGTCCTTGTTTCTTCGTGCGTTGTTGCCAAATATCAAACGAAATTTAAAATTTTAATTTTTGGACCAAGCTTTTTTTCATATTGTATAGAATCAAAATACGCATCAGGCAATGCTTATTTTGAATACTTAACAATATTTTAAGTGTCCGAAAAAATTAAAAAAACATAACTTATTCGCTGCGAACTGTTTTGAAGTATTCCGATATGTTTCACATCAAAAAAAGAAAACCTAAATGTGTATTTTATTCAGTTTTTTTTAATAGTAAATTAATGCCTTAGGACGCCACCGAACAAATGTTAAGACAAAAACTGTACAGGTTTCAATTAAATAATGTTTTTAATATATTGAAATGCATTTTCTCACAAACTGAAACATCAAAAAGTTGACCCACGGAAAATTTTTTTCTATTAAAGATAGACGGGGGACGAAAGCGAGAAAAATGTTCACAATGAATTGAATTAGTTTTTAAAAGCAGCCCCATCTCAATTGCTTCTACAGTTTCCGTGGAAATAGCTGTTAAAGATGTGTCTTATCAGTACAAGAGCGCGCGCTGCCGTCGTAAGAGGAAACAGGGTCGTGTGTTTAGATAAGTGGGGTTCTGTCCTACAAGCAATTTCAAATACATGGCTTCCTTAGTCAACAAAAAATATTATAATCGATTCTTGAACATAATATGTAAAATGTATGAAATAAATACGAAGGAATTCAATAGCGATCATGGTACAAAATTTTGAATTACTTTTCTATCCTTCTCAACACCAAGCATCTTATCAAACATTGTTTTAGACAAAGTTTTGGAAAATAACTATGATATTATTACAAACAATTTAAACAGATTTGATAAGGTGTCTACTAAGGCAGTTACGTTTTTTTGTCCGGTGAAAATTTTTTTCGAACCCATGCAGTTATGGCTGGTCGTATCAAAAATGTATTTAGAAAACATTTTTCGGCATTAGGTAATCCGAGTTATCATACGTTAAAACGGATTCGATATTATTCATACTATGGGAGTTGTTGCGATTTTTCTGTTTTTCAAAAAATCTTCCCCATTTTGAACCAATTGTTCGGATTTTTCCCATAACTTACTCGACCGAGAATTTTCATTACCGTATTTTATTTATCATTTTGGACATGACTTGTCCAAAAATACGGCATTTATCGGGCCCATGAAAATGTGATATATATATATATATATATATATATATATATATATATACATATACATATATATGGGATTTTTAGAACAGAAAAGAAAACTATAAGAAATTTTCGTCTACAATAGGTAGTTTTTATTTGAAATTTACATAAAAGTGGCATTATTACAAATTTATATGTGTAATAGTATAAAATATTATAAATTACGATATGATTTCTTAAAATGCTTCTTGTTCGATCCAAATTACAAAGACACGCATCTCCTGAAATTCGTAATGTGTTAGAGATTTGGCAACAGCGCGCGCCATAAGCCGTGTACTGCAATCTAAGAGTGGGACGGGCTATAGTCTCGGTAACGAGCAAACCTGTGTCTCATGCAGAGCCTTCACTATAAATGTAACCGTGCGTGGTAATCTCCGGTTATCAATAAGACCCAACAGCCGCGATTTAGTTATAAACTCTCGCACCCACATGGAACATCCGCAGAGCAGTCTAAAAGCGACTGCACACCAGTGCTTGATGTATTTGCCAAGTTATATTTGCCTATGAAACCATAGTTGGGTCGTATTAGTCACAGGTGCCTTGCATAAATTCGATACCTCATAAGTAGGGACATGCAGATTTCGCGAAAATATTTCGAGACTAGATGAAAGTTAAAATACTATAGCGTCGTCTGTGTTTCGTGATTGGGCGAGTTTATCCCAGGTAGGTACATACCGATTGTAACAACACCAATCACAGTGATTCAGTGCGGAAGTAAACGCGTCCTGAGTGGCTCTGTCAAGTCAAGGCAACGACTTCTCTCGCAGGCGGCCGCCAATCACAAGGTAGAAACCACAGGTGCGGGTATACCTTGTTGCAGCCTAATAAGTTTTCAGATCTTTTCGCGAAAAATGCCTGCCCCTACTCATAAGTAGGAGGGGATGTATTTTTCGCGAACTAATCCGACCGCTCATTGGACTGCACCAGCGATATTTACCTTGTAATTGGCAGCCGTCTGCAAGAGAAGCCCATTGTCCGGGCGAGGCCTGCTTCGACGGGATCCGATCACCGCCGGCCACGCACCAACACAAAAAACAGGAATGCAAATCGGCCCACAGGGAGGCGACGCGGGGCGCGCAGGCGACAACGCGGTTAGGGCCTAACGAACATCGCGGATGTCAACCGCGAGGAGGTGACTGACGAGAGTACAAGACAGCGCGTCGACGGAGGCCAAAAAACTGCCAGCCCGACCGCCCCCGTCCCCCTTACATTCCCCCCAGCCGCGGCACCGCAAATTCATCTGTCGCAAATCGAATTTCCCCGCGCATTCGCGGAGCTACCGGAGCGACCTGGAAAGAGACTGGAAACGGCGCCAAATTAAGCGGAATGTATTTATCGCTGGGGCATGTCGCGTCGGGTGGCAATAGAACTCTTATGGGTTGGGGGGGGGGACTTTCCCGACATCATCTACCACCCTACCACTTTATTCTCTACCCCCAAACTCCCTCCCCATTTGAAACCAACGACGGCACCGAAAGTTGCCTATTAGATTACCGGGAAAATTTAAGGGTGATGCGGCTTCGGAACTGTGGAGGGGGTAAAAAAAAAAGGACGATGCAAATATTAGATCAATCACACCACAACGAGTCGCTGTTAGGCACGATAAAGAAATGCCAAGTAGAGTTCGCAAAAGCGCATTTCCTATTATGTTCTTCACTTCATATAATATAAGTATTAGGCTACCACTCTTTCAACTGATTTGCGACAGGACAAAACGGTAAAACATGGTAAAAAAAATTCATAAAGTTAGTGAAACTATACTTTTCATGAATGCACAGTCTGTTTACAGATTATTTACTGGATGTAAAATATTAATTTATGGTTGGAATAGATCTATATACTATAGTTAATGCAAAACAATCCCTAATTTTTGATCAACACTGACAAAACTTTTGCTGAGTACTTCAAAACATTTTACAGAGTGTATTCTAAGAAAAAAGTAACAATGAAAAAATTAGTTAATTTTAATACATGTTTTAAGTTAATTATATAACGTCCTCTAATAAGTAGGTCCTAGTGATTAAATTCGGCCTGCTGCTAATCAGTATTTCAAGGAAACATTTGTTAGAAACAAATTCGCTCGTTTGTTGTAAAAATTTAACAAACTTTGAGGCCGTGGATATTTAAGTTACCTGTAAGATACAATTTAGGTGTATAATAAGTTTTTTTTTTTTAATTAATTTGTTTTCTCGTGTTTAAAATAAAATTATTTATAATATAATCATATAACAACAAAATGTGATTGATGAAGAATAGGTATATTAAAAACGAAAACTTGAACTGTGGGCTTTAAAACCAAAGCAACACAGTTATAAATAATATAAAATATAAAGACTTTTCAACGAAGAACAAATGTAATAAAGAATGAGTTTTTGATAGTCCCAGATAACAACTACATCGTGGACACTACGCCGTGTTCCGACTGCAGAGTTGCGTTCCGATGTAAACAAAATAAAAACGCACTTGTGAGGAAGGAGAGTGTGTTTGGTGTGGACTTAGCAGGTTTCTGAAGGTTTTGTTCGTGCTCCTAAATTTACGAAGATCCCTGGATAATTTATAACTAGAAACCGGAAAAATTCGCGGATTCATTTCGTGATAGGCTGAAATTCAAACATGTGCACAATTCTGCTAGTTCTGCTATTGGCTCGCGGTTTAACTGGAGCTCTCTGGGCCAATGAGAGACTATCGACCAAAGAAGCGTCGAATAACAAGCTACCCAGTGGAGACGCCTCACAATTTAGTATCCAATGAACACGCGTGTTTACTTGAGAAATGCAAAGGATAATGGAGGCTATCCTAGAGGTCATTGAATCCGCGAATTTTTCCGGTCCCTATTCATAACCAGTGTGTTCGTATATTAAAGGTGAACATTTTCAAGAGTGCCCTGAATTACAGAAAACTGAAAAAATTACAGTAAAAATTTGTTTTAAGTCAAATGTAAAATTTTGCTAGCAATTTATTGATGATGATATTGCATTATGAAGGCCCTATCTCTTATTTTCACAGCTGTTTAGACCGTGAAAAGAATGATACCACAATCTGTGGATGAGTGTGTAAGAACACCTACGAATGAAGTAAAGTAACTGCGCACTCAATAAAATTTATAAAAATACAATCTATTGTTCTAGATGTACGACAATCATCTCGCTTTTTAAAAAAAAGAAGAAAAAAAAAAGAAAAAGTTATGATGAAGCTTATAAACTTGCACCACAAGTTAACTTCGGTAAAGAATAATTACTCCTTCCAAGCGCTCTCTTCATGATGCCACGGACGATAAACACCGGCAGGCTTAGGAAACTCCTCCTCCTCCCCCCCCCCACCCCGTCCCTGCCCAAGCATCGCCCCTCTACAGAAGCTTCGTCGTTGCTTGATCACAATAGCCTGGACTCGGCCTTGTGTAGGTCGACCGAGGGGAATAATCGAGCCCATCATATTAGGTTGTAAACACTGCTCCTGGTGGGGCGGTGGATTGGAGGGAGAGGGGAGGCCGGCTATCTCCCCTCCCTCCACCAAACATCCTCAACCCAGCCCCGCTCGTTACACCCATTGTGCTCCGAGAGGGGAGCCGAGCATTTAATGCTCAGCAGTGAAGATATTAACAGGAAACCTGCCGTGCGCCAAGGTGGAAGAACCAGACACGGCCCATGCCCAAGAATTGAGAGTCAATGATAAGGGAGAAATCACCAGCGCCTTTTCGGGTGAGAAACGAAACAAAATTAAAAAAAAAAATAATACGATTTTAATTCAAACTCAATGCCGATATCACGTTAAATATGAAATTCCTCTTCCCCCCCCCCCCCCACCACAAAAACCACCAACTACCCGTTTTCACATTTAATCATCCTCTAATGAAGAACTCACAAAATCAAGACAAAAATATGAATTTTAAAAATTAACTGTGGTTTGGCGATTTTTTTTTTAAAGCAAAACCAATGTTATATTCTTATTCAATATGTGACTAAGTAACATTTTCCTTATCAGGAAGTCTATAGCGGGAGAATTTAAGTTATGATTGAGGAAAAAGGCACTCCTGAATGTAATTAACTCGAAACCTGTGATAAACAAACAGAATGGTATACAGCGAGGTGGATCTCTAACCACTAAACTCTAATACAAACTCTCCAATGTCACGGCGAAAACGAGCGTGAGAATAGGGTGAAACACAATTTAAAATAAATGAATAAAATATTATCACCAACCACATTTACACATTAATTCAATGATGATACTAAGTTACCTAGAGTTCGTTTACGAATCTCTAGTGATTCATTACGTTTACATAAAAACAAATAGGGCTAGATTTTTAACGATGCATGCACCTTTATAATTAGGTACTCCAGGTTATACTTCGCAACGTACCTATGTAAGTCAATTTTTTTTCCGGAATTCACTGTAACAACAGGTACCTACCTCGAGTTAAAACAAAAACAACCTGGGATGGCTACATACACAAAACTCTCTGTGTGAGGCTAGACAATCGCAAGCGAAATTAAAATAAAAGCAGCAAGGACTTAAAAAAACAAAATCCAAGGCTACATATATCAGCGTTCCCAGCCTTTTATAGATCATGGCACCTTTGCCATGATCTGCTCAACACGGTGGCATGTATATATGAGTATATGAAACCAATATATTTAGACATCATTATTATAATTATTTATTTATCTTTTTGGTTTTAAATTTTAGAATATTTATATTTAAAAAAACTACTTTGTTTTATTTATTATTTAATAATGCTTATGTTAGAAAACCATACGTAATACTTACATACAGTTTTTATATAGTACATTCTTTAGCCACCAAAATCTCGCGACATGCGTGCCTGGTCCTTCCACCCAGGGCGCGCGCACAACATATTAGCACCAGTCGGCGGACAACAAAGACGCTGGCTGTTTAGCAGCGACAGGGGGCTAGGGAATGGAAAGATGAATGTACAGGGGATGGGAAGGGGGAGAAGGAGGAAAGGAGTGACGCCGAGTACTAGGACAATTTGTCATCATCCCTTCGACCATCTCATTCAGGGAGAGGGGGAGAGAGAGAGAAAAAAAAAGAACAGATGACACTGGTTTGGTTGCTGGCAGACGAAACCGCGGTGACGAAAGCATAAGTGGACGTGATCGCTGTTAAAAAAAAAAAAAAAAGCACCGAGATCATCTCGAAACAAAAGTAACTAACATTATAATTACGTTAACATCGTCTAATACAGTAATATAATGTACAAACACGAAACAAAAAAAAAATCCTCTCCCACAGGTGTTAAAAGATGAAAATACTTTGGATTAGATAAATGATATTAGCTTTTGTACACCAAAATGAAGTGAATTTTTTTGGCAAATATTTACAAAGTTCAGATTACCAGGAATGGACTAAGTGTGTTTAGTTCGGAAAATGTTAGTGTTTGCGGCAACCAATAAACTTGATTGTCTCTAGTAATGACTAGAGACCTGTAAAATTCGCGGATTCATTTCACGATAGGATAGAGTCCAAATACTTTTGACATTATTTTGCTTCAGTGATTGGGCCACAGTTTATCTGAAGGACTATGGGCCAGTGAAAAATCTTTAAAGAAGAATTAGCGAATCACAATCATTCCAGTCAACAGGTGTTACGAATCGGTAACCAATCAGCAGATGTAATTTGCACGAGTGCATAGAGGATCATGGAGTCTATCCTTTAGGGGTTTGAAATCGCTAATTTTACAGGTCTCTAGTATATTCTGGTTTCAGGCTTCAAGCACACCCCGCGACCACGAACGTCAGAATGGCCAACAGCATCCAGGAGCGGCACTTCACTGTTGCTTTTGTTTTGTTTTTTCGTAATTACTTTAGTTCAAGGGCGATTAGAAAATTTCAACACGATATCTCCCTTGTACTTGTTTTTCTGTGACAAATATTTTCAACATATATTCACTTAGTGTAATATAATGTGTGTAAGAAATGCGCCAAGTTTTCGTAATTATCACCTCTTGCGTTACATTTTACACCAATATATTACACTAAGTGAATAACCGTTAAAAATATTTGTGCAGAACAACAAATTCAAGGGAAGTATCGAGATAAAATTTTAGAACCAGCCCTTAAAAAAATCAATAACGAAATTTAAAAAGTAATAAACCCATTGTCAAAAGCAAATAAAGAATCACTGATCCTAAGAGCCACATAAACAGCTCCAGTACCATAAACGTAAAAAACACGAAGTTAGGAATTGTCAGGGGAGACGGCATGCTATAACGTGGTTGAAGGCCCGTTTTTTTTTAACATCCCTATTGCCATGTTGTAAAGCCCAAAAACATTGCGGAAATGATACTTGACCACGCCTGGCGGTGGTTAATAAGTATTAATCAGAATTTCCATCGTTAAACACCAAGTCACCTTTATGAATTAAAGTACTTTAAAACTGTCTCCACAATGCAAACATTATTACACTTCAGCCAATTTTTTTGGGCATCTAACCAAAATGGCGCAGATCATGAACTGTGTGTGTACACACACACATTCACAACACACACACCCACAACCCCCCAAACCCCCACGCACACACCCATACACACCCACACACCCCCACGCACAGACCCATACCCATTACACATACACACACCCACACCCCATGCAAACAAGCACGCACACAAACACACACAGAGCATCACCCGGTTACCAGGTAATTCTGCACACGTGGCCACTCCTTGGGTACAAACAGTAATGTAACAGGAAGCCTTCTTTTCACAGACGAGAGAGTCAAACGACCGATAGTGCATCTTCGGTTTTTTTTGTTCATTGTAAATAAATATGGCGGTGTTGATAAAAAGAAAGACCATAAACAAGGCAACGGTATTTATTTGTAATTGTTTTTAGAGGAAAATACCTAATTGAAGAAACGTACTTCGTGGATTTGCATATTTTTCATACCGTATAAAATCTAGGAAGTCTTTGTCTTCCAAAAATATTCTCGGGACGCCCCATATTCCGTGAATGTTTATTTTGGACAACTCATGATAACTAATGGTCAATTAGGTTAGGTTAGCTACATTATAAATACTTTAAAACATTGTGGACGGTTGATTTGGTTAGGATAGCTACATTAAAGATACTGTGAAATTATGTAAACGGTTTCCTAGCCCTGGATAGCTACATATTAAAAAGTTATTTGCTAAGCAACCATAAAATGATTTTACAGTATTTTTAATGTAGCTAGACTTACCTAACATAACCAACCATCCACAATGTTTTAAAGTATTTATAATGTAGCTAGCCTATCCTAATCGACCGCAAAATTTAATGCCACACCGGTTTATACAATGAGATAGAAGTGAAAAAAAAAAAGGCGAGCATGAACTTCGGGGAACTTCGGGTGTGGCTCTCTCGTCTGTGAAATGAAGGCTTCCCTAATGTAACAGTGGCCACGAAGCTGGGGTTCGAACCCGGACCCCCGCAGCTCGCGAACAGCTGGGCCCCCCAGCCGCTCACCTGACTGGCGAGCTGTAAGCCTTCAGGTCAAGCACTCGGTCCAGGTCGATCCTAGACAAGGGCACAACGACAAATCAACACTACCTGCTCGGCCATTTTTCTTACAATGACATAATTGTGACTGCGAGGTCGGCGCTTACCTGCAGCGCGTGGTTCTCAAGATTTCGGCGGAACTATTGATATTCCTGAAAAAAATAATTATACATGTTATACACTGACTCTAAACTAAAACATATGGGTGCGTGTACTTATGTACGCGCGTTAGAAGTTATACCTACTTATTTGGCGTAATAAAAAAACTAACCTTAATTTTGCTTGCAAATAATATAAATAAAATAATAAAAGTAGGCCTACTGGAGTGATATTATAAATATTGTTGGTAAGTAGGTATAAAGTCAATCAAATTAAAAAAATTAATACTCAGTATTGAATATTAATATAAAAACGTTTATAATATTAATAATTTTTAGTAAAATAATCAAGATAAATTTTAATTAATACTGAAAATCAATAAATAATATTACTGTTTGATTATAATTTATTAATTTTTATTACTTATCAAATAATAATTTTTAATTTATAATGCAAATTTAGAAATTTACTATACATACGGGAACATAACCTCACAAACACTCCCATGTAAACGGCTAGGAGACTACTAAACCTTCCTCAGACGCTCGCTGCCAGCGACAATGGAATCTTACAAGCAACCTGACATCGTTATACATACGGGAACATAACCTCAATTGTATAAATAATTACACTAGAAAATACACTTTAAAAAGTTTATAAACACTATTTATATCGCTAATATTCACAATTAATAAACGTTTTTAGTGATATCGACCAGTATTCAATAACAATCACCAAAGTATAAGATTTAAAAGTACATATATAATTTTCTTTGAATATTTTTTTTGTATGTAGCCTTTCTTTAATTCTGTGAAAACCTTGTTGCATGGTGCGCGCGCATCGTAAAAATGCACTTTCATAACTTTTTCATAACACACCTAAAGAAGTACCTATAATTTCAAAAATGGAAAGTAAAAAGGGGCTTGGTCACATACTTAATAGTACCTAATTCTAAACATCGTATTTGAATGCTTAGCGAGAACCATCCTGAGATTAGCGCAAGTGTAGCTCCGGATGATAAACTAGTTGATAATGCTGCAATTGTAGCAATTATTTAATATGTTTAGATTCTAAACGCCGATGAGTTTACAGGCAAGAATCGTTTTTGCAGCTTATAGTAATAAAAAAAATGTCATTCCGATTAAATTATGTGCTATGCTTCAACACAATAAAATATGTTATATTATAAATGCCAGACGGTATTTTACCTGCGTCCCTGTCTACTTCTCTTGCGGAAGATTAGGTTTTTCATCTTTGTTAATCGAATAATTACGTCACGGTAGTAACTCACTATTACATTTCATGGCGAAGGACTTGGCTTTGGGTACATGTTGACGTCTACACGCGTGGAATGGCGTATTAATAATGATGGCAGTTGTGAAGTTATCAGTAGAGACCGGAAAAATTCGCGGGTTCAATGACCTTCAGGATAGACTCCAATATCCTTTACACACTCTGGCAAATGCCAACTGTTCATTGGCTGCTGACTTGTGAGTCGTCTCGACTGAGTGTCTGTGATTCGACACTTCTATGAGTGAGGGTCTCTAATTGGCCTTCAGTCCTCCAGATTAACAGTGAACCAATGGCAGAAGCAGCACTAAGGTATAGTTATTTGAATTCTATCATAACACGAAATGAACCCACGAATTTTTCAGGTCTCTAGTTATCAGCTCTTTCCTCCCTGGCAAAAGCGTCCATATGATAAGTTTGTTTTGGCCCGGGTGGGGGGGGGGGGGGGGGGGTAAAGTGGGGCCTCTACACCTGGGGGTATTGAGTATTTTTAATATTTTGGAAGACAAATGGCTACTTGTAAGTAGCAAGAAAAAGTTCCAGTTCAGTTCTGACCTTGTTAATAAAATTGTTCTATTAAGAAGGGGAGGAAGGAGGGGTTACTCCCGGACGCTAAGCGCAATATGATAGTTCACGCCCTGTCATGTCAGACACTCACTCGGATAAACAACTCAAAACTCATACATACTACACGGATCAGTAAATCGCAAGGATTCAACATGGCGGGGTTTAATCCGTCTGGCTGTCCAGGTGACAAACGGCAGCCGACCCAAGCGTCCAACATCCGGAGGTACATCTCTGGGCTCCTGCAGGCGTGAACAGGCGTCGAGGAGGTACTGGGTAGCGGGGGGGGGGGGGGGGGGGGGAGAGAGAGAGAGAGAGAGAGAGAGAGAGAGAGAGAGAGAGAGAGAGAGAGAGAGAGAGATTGTAAATGCGACACAGGGAGCACCGGAAATGGCGCGGACGCAGCGGCGCAAGGCTTATTGGCGGCGATATTAGCGCCCCTCGACGTCAGGACACGGAAACTATGCGAGCCTCGTCATTAAACACGTCGCTCCTGAGGGAGGGGGTGAGGGGAGGGTTGAAAGGCGTCACGTGCTGCTGACCAGGCGCCAGGGACTGTCCTCTCTGGAACCGAGGGTTCGCTATAAAAGATGAGTCGGCTGGTCTCTCTCTCTCTCTCTCTCTCTCTCTCTCTCTCTCTCTCTCTCTCTCTCTCTCTATCCCCCTCTTTCCACACACAGTATGTTTCCATACACAATATGTACATGGCGTTTCCAAGCAACACGGACGATCCCAGTAGGCGACTGATTACGAGAAAATAAGACATATGTTGAAAATCTCGAACAAAATATTTAATATATGTAAAAATATTCATAAACATGTGTTGAACAAATTTACAATATTTTCCTGAGTACAATATATCCGCAAAAAGAATGTCCAATTGTCAAATTTAATAGTGTCAACTGTAAGCAGTTGTAAGTGTTGTTTCAAGGTCACAAATAAGGAGTAACTCAAACAGTTTGAGATAAGCGAATGCGCGAATATTGCTTTGTTTTTTTTTCTTGCTTGCAGCGCGAAAGAACTATCTAGTCTTATGGAACACTTTCTGTATATTTTAAAGTTTTCTGCTTGTTGCGCGCAAGCAGGCCAAGATATGGAAAGCGGACAACTCACAAGCATCCTATCCAGAGATGGCGTGTTGGTTAAGCCCACGCGCAAAAAACTCTCGGTCCACGCGAATCCTACAGATTTGCGCGCCCCTGTTCTTCACTACAGCGGCCGTAACTGCGCACGTGACCTGCGCCTTTTGTTCACTGAGAGAATGGTTTGTTTGCCTCAACAAAATATTTGTTTACATGTGGCGAAATAAATATATTTTGTAAATTCAAACAAATATATTGTAGTAGGAAAGATTCCATTGACCCAACAAAATGTTTTTGTCAACTCAAATGTACGTTTGGTTAGGCGTAACAAATTATTTTTGTTACTTAACGAGTTTGGTTAAACTAACAAAATATTTTGTTCCACCAAGTAAATATTTGTTTCGCCACATATAAACAAATATTTGTTTGATTCAAACAAACCTTTTTCTCTGTGCAGGTTTCCTATGAACTCCATTAGCAATAGCCTTGTAATTGTCGTCCTATCAGGGTAGACTCTTGCACTGAACCGACGCCCCGGGGGGTACGCCCCCCCCCCCTACCTACCCGCCGTCACGACGCCGAACAGGCGTCTCCCGCCCCCAGAGGCCAATATCGGCGCGACAAAAGGCGTCGTCGGCGACAATGGGAGCCACGGATCGCGGCACTTGCCCGCCCCGAATCCCGCCGTCCACGGGGGAGGGAGGGGGGGGGGGGCGATATCCGAGGAAAAAATCGCAATATTGTAAGAATCGCAAAAAAACAGCTCTAAGGAGAGAGCAGTAACAAAAAAAAAAAGAGAGAGAGAGAGAAATGGGGACAGGGAGGGAGTGGCGCGAGAGACGAAGCAACGAAAATAGTTTCGCACCCCAGAGAGAGACGGACAGCAGCCGAGCGAAGGGGCTTTGTGTCTGTCCGACGACAAAAGGCGCGCGACTCCGAAGCAAACCCCGAAGAGCGCGTCTCAATCGAAGGAGATTTTTTTTTTTTTCACGCGTCGAGATCCAGACGCGCAGACGGCGAAGAATTCGGCGTCGGGTAACTCTCAAGGAACTCCCCCCCCCCCTCCCTGCCGTAAACTCCCGCGCCGACCAGACAGACGGGCGCAGTGATGACTCCGCCAGGGACTAATGAAGAAGCCGGTAGCAGGTGGACTACGACTCTAGGGCAACTCACGAGATCATCCTTGCTACAAATCATAGTGATTGGGACGTCTCACCAGACAGCAGCCAATGAGTGGGTGGCATTTGACCGAGTGTACGTAGAACTATGGAGTTCACCCTGGAGGTCATTGAACCGGCGAATTTTTCCGGTCCCTAATTATAAGTATTTGGTTACTTTGCTATTTTTTATCCTTTTTTTTTCTAGCCAAAATTGCAACTGCAATCGAAGCATTCAAAGTTTTTCTTCCATACTCTATGATGAAACAACACGTCTCTATATATACAGCAACAGCAACCCGAAGACTGATCGTGCGTGGGGAAGGCTTCAGTTCAGATGAAGTGGGAGCTGTGGGGGCTACAGGAGGCGACAGCACGGGGACGCCACACAACGCCGAAATACACTAACGCCGAAATATGTCATTGCAGGAATGCCACAAAGGTTAGGTTAGGTTAGACTAGTTTAGGTTAGACTAGGTTAGGTTAGACTAGTTTAGGTTAGACTAGGTTAGGTTAGACTAAGTTAGGCTAGGTTAGGTTAGGCTAGGATAGGCTAGGTTAAGTTAGGCTAGGTTAGGTTAGGTAAGGTAAGGTTACACTCTAAAAAAAAAATTGTACTTTTACAAGGAAAATTCTTGGAAACCCTGTTGCCAAGGATATTTCTTGCAAAACTACAAGGCAGAGCCTTGCAAAATCGCACATGGTACAAAGCTCTGCCTTGTAGTTTTACAAGTAATATCCTTGGCAACAGAGTTTCCAAGGATTTTCCTTGTAATAGGTATATACAAAAATTTCTTTCAGGGTAGGTTTGATTGTGGTATTTCGGCGTTAAGGTAAATTTAAGAAACACACACAAATTCATTCAGTTCATTTCGGCGTTGTGGTACACAGCAGTTTTCTAGCTGTCGGCGTTGTGGTCAATGTTGACATTCGGCGTTATTGTACGTTCGGCGTTGTGGTAACGACCCCGACAGCACCTCGCGCCTCGGGACAGCAGCCCGGGACTCACCGCACGTGCTCCTCCAGCTGCGCCAGCTCGGCCGGGGTCGCCAGGTCCACCTTGTTCACCACGACGAGGTCCGCCAGCGCGACCTGCCTGTCGGGCAAGCACACACACGCGCCGCCGCTGTCACGAAGGGAAGCCTTCTTTTCACACACGAGAGAACCAAACCTCCGATCGCTAGAGACCGGAAAAATTCGCGGATTCATTTCGTGGTAGGCTGAAATTCAAACATGTGTACAATTCTGCTGGTTCTGCTATTGGCTCGCAGTTTAACTGGAGCTCTCTGGGCCAATGAGAGACTATCGACCAAAGAAGCGTCGAATCACAAGCTACCCCAGTGGAGACGACTCACAATCTAGCACCCAATGAACACGCGTGTTTACTTGAGAAATGCAGAGGATAATGGAGGCTATCCTAGAGGTCATTGAATCCGCGAATTTTTCCGGTCCCTTCCGATCGTGCATCTTCGGTTGTTTTTTTTTTTTGGTTCATTGTAAATAACATTAAAAAATGTCCGTGAATGTTTATTTTGGACAACTCATGATAACTAATGGTCGATTAGGTTAGGTTAGCTACATTATAAATACTTTAAAACATTGTGGACGGTTGATTTGGTTAGGATAGCTACATTAAATATACTGTGAAATCAGGTAAACGGGTTTCCTAGCGCTGGATAGCTACATATTAAAACGTTATTTGCTAAGCAACCATAAAATGATTCTACAGTATTTTTAATGTAGCTATACTTAGGTAGGGCCTACCTAGGTAATATAACCAACCATCCACAATGTTTTAAAGTATTTATAATGTAGCTAACCTACTGAGTAATTCTTTAAATTAGGTACTTCTTGCTAATTTTAAGAATGACATTTTATAAGTTAAACCCGCGCATGTGTAGAATAAATGCCCGCGAATTTTTTTTCCTCCACAAATAAATACACCTGTTGTGGTACGGGAAATAAAAAGCGAGCATGAACTTCGGGGAACTTCGGGTGTGGCTCTCTCGTCGGTGAAATGAAGGCTTCCCCGGTCTCCAAGGGTGGCCACACGCATCCCTCGCACACTCCCTCCCACTTTCCCCTCATCACTTCGTCTCACCGAAATTTGAAATCACCCTGACTAATTTTTTGAAGTTAAGGCGCGTTATGAAAAAAAACAAAAAAACAACAACACCAAGAGAGTGAATTTTTACGTTGAGCGCGCACCAGGCAACGAATTTTGACATGATAAAAAAAAGCTTTATACCTACAAACAAAAAATTTGTGTGTTGAATCCACGCATGACAGAAGTGAAACTTCTTGCTTTTTAGTTATAGATAGAGATAAATAAAATAATATATATTTTAAATATAACAAGAGATAATAAGTAATTGATAATAGTACGGACGCGGGTATGATCTCAAATGAAATTACTATTTTCCACAGAAATTAAATAAATTGTAGGTTCTATGAATAATAAAAAAAGACTAAATTATTTTTCTCGTACATTTAAAACAAACTTTGATTTTTAAATAGTTCTTAAACTTGAAGCTTGCCGATAATCAAGTTGTTTATGCAGCTTAAATAATTATCTAAATAGACGTGTGTAGTCTGAGGTAGGTGTCTGGCATGTGAAAGTGACGACATGGCATACGAAAAGGACCTGGCTCAATGCTACTTTGTCGAGCCACAGTCAACCACGGTTTCACCCCGATCGGCTAGTAGATCAGTTAGAGAATAAAGAAATAACATAAACTGACACGAGCATTTAGCTGTCAACAACGATAGGCTACCAAATTTTACTTTCTCAAAATTGTTAATGTTCAACCATCCACAAGAAACATTGTTTGCGTCTCTTGAGATCTTCTAGCCACACAACCCGCTTTCTTTGCTAAGGTTATTAAAAAATCATATTTCAGAAACATGACTTACAACTTTCTTTTAATAACCTCGCGGTATGTGTTTCGTCAAATATTCCGACATGAAAAATAAAATACTGCTTCAGAAGAGACGAATTAACAAATGCCGTGGCAGAAAGTGAAACCATCCTACGGGCAAGGCATTAAGTGGTTTGAAAACAAAGACCTCAGTTAAGGCGAGAAGACTGCTCCAATTCTAAGCCAAGACTCTTTTTACTATCGAATCAGCTGAACAAATGAGAATTTAGATGAGTACCAGATGAACAGGCGCTTTCCGCGATCTTTAGTGTAAAGAAGGAAACATAAAAATAGTCAAGTGTAGGAATGAACGAATAAGAGGTTTATTGTCTTGTAGACATCGGGGTAATTAGATATGACGAGGTGTGATGTGATTAGAATGAAGCGCTGATGAATAAAATCTGCAAGACACGGGAGTACCTCGAGAAAACCCGCAGGTCCACGACAACGTACGGCATGTTTCATCCTCGCCGGGAATCGAACCCGGATCGCGTTGGTAGAATGCTAGTGACCTGACTATTGAACCACCGAGTCTTTGTAGAAAACAAACAGGGCAGGTAAAGGTAAGACTTGAGGGGCCTCGCCTAGTCAGAGGTGTATTTGTGTTAGTGAGGCGGGATGATAAGCAACAACACTCACTGGTTATTCTAGCCCGTTATCGCCTCTAAGCGCAAGGCTCTGAACTGACGCGCAACCCTTTCCTCCCATAGAACTATGAAATTTGAGCGGTGACCGTAACATTATACGGCGGAGAAATGAAGATGAAGGTATAATGCAAGACCATTAAGTGCTTTCAAGAATCAGTACAGTTTTTTTATGTTCAAAAATTACTCCGAAAACAGGCATTTTAGCCATTTTAACTCTTCTAAAGACTCAATCCGGAAACACACTTATCCGCTCTTACAGCGAATTCTTAAATGCTTTTCGTAAAAAGACACCACTGGGATGAGTTAGGCAGTTTTCAAAAATTGCGTTGTTTTCACTGAAGCTCTGCGCACCGCGTGTGTGTGGGCCTCCAAGAGATGAAAGTGGGTTCCGAACCACTGCTCGGCGGGGAACAATGACGGCGACTCTGCCCGCACAAGACGCGCTGCCGTCGGGCCTCCGAGGATCGATGAGGTCCCTCCATTCCCCCCTTCGGGTGCTCGCATGGCGGCGCCCCTCAATCTTACCCCCTCCCTCCCTCCAGGGACGCGCGCTGCTCCGCCAATGGCGGGGCTCCTCGCTCGCTGATTGGATTAGGGTCGCGATCGCATTACCCCTCGCAGGGCCGGAGGAGCCGCGGGAAAGGACCGCGAGGGGGGGAATGGGGGGGGGGGGGGTCGGCTGAAATCTGCCGGTAACGAACTTACCGTCGTGAAAACCCGGTTACCATATCATTTGCTCGCCCCGCCGCAGCGCCGCTACCCCGGCAGCGGAAAACATTTTTAGGAAGATTCCACTCTCACTGTAAACTGGCTCGGATGGCGCCCGGCCCCTCGAACGCAATCAAGTTATCCGCCTTTCCCCCTTCCCTTCCTCTCTCTCCTTCTCCAAAGGCTCCCTCTGCCTTGTTCCTTGCCTTCGCCAGCTCGTTCCCTAATTTGTTTTATCTCCGTGCCCCCCTCCCCCCCCCCCCCCTCCACAGGATCGCAGTTCCATTGTCTGGAGCGAGAGGCGCTGAAGAATCGGCCAACTCTAATCCGCCAGCGCTCGCATTGCAACACGCAAGACCACAGCATCCCGTTTTAACATGAACACCCCCCTCAATGCATTACTCAAACAATGTAGAAACCACCGTCAAAGCTTCGTGAATCATCTCCTTGATGAAATAACGGACATACATGTGAACCTTTCAGCCGCAAACATCACAATAACGAAACCGTATATATAAAAAAAAAAACATTACTGCAAAAGGTTTTGAGAAGCTGTTACGTCAACAAACCACTCTCAACTGTTACATCCGAACCTCAAACGGCAATGTATGATCAACAGGATTTTTCGAAATTCGTGGCACATGCGTCAGGGGGTGATAACCCGCAACAAGAGACTACAATGCCTACTCGGTGAAGGGCTAGAGGGCGCTTTCCAACAAACTGTGTACACGCACAGCTCACGGCAACGACCGCCACCTGTGCTGTGTATCTTCAGCGGGATGATTGCGCGCGCGAATCAACAGAAGGCCGACATGGATCACATGCATCACATGCACGGGCTTACCGTCGGCAATGCGAGGGGAAGCGCAAATCGTTACAATTCAAAGAGCAACCGGGCAAACTGATGGGCACTGATTACTAAATATTTTGACGTAACGTCTAATAAATCGATGAACGCCGGCTGCACACACGAAAAAAGTGTCCTGTTACGCACATTGTTCCGTTACGCTGTGTCCCGTTACGCACATTGTCCCGTTACGCTGTATTTATTCTTTTATTATTAAAAAAAGTAGCATCTGTCGGCGAGTACAGTAATAATAGATTATGTTAGATATTTGATTACAGTTTATTTATATGAAAACTTGTTCATAAATATATTTAAACGAAAAGTTAATGTGGTTTTCATTGCTTATTACAACAACAATTTCGGCAATAAAGGTTAATTATTCTTGCATTTTAAAAATCTTATTACTAGTATAATTTCAATTATTTATTGTTTTATTATTAAAATAAAAATGATTCAATTTTATTCATAAAAGTATGCAATCATTTCATCTATGTTTTGTTATGACGTCACGTTAAACTATCGTCCGTAAAACGACTTTACAGACAACCAATTTTTTTTTTATTTCTGAAAACCCTGATTTGAACTGACATAGGCCGGCTTGCACGGTCGTGAATTGAGGCAAATACATTTGATTAACCGGCAAAGTTTCTGTTTAGATTTTACCGACTCGGCGAGCGGCCCTTACTGCCGAGTTAGTAATGGGCGATATTCATGCTACACGTAACTGCCTACAGATTTCTACCAACTAAAACTAAATCATGTTTATCTTGGCAGCATGCATACATTGTCTCTATAATTCCAGAGGAAAAGAAATCTATATCAGAGGTGGCACAGGTTGTAACAGCAAAGGCAACTTTCAGAAAATTAAAAAAGGGGAAAGTGTGTCTTTTATTTTCAACACTAGTCACCCCTCCCTTCCAACCTGATTTAATGTCTTCTTTTTTAAATTTGTTATAACACATAAATAAATTAAAGCACTGTATCAGTAACATCACAGCCATGGGCGTAGATCCCGGGGGGGCCAGGGGGGCCCGGGCCCCCCTGGAATTAATGGGCCCCCCCTTGGGGGGGCCCACTTCGTGATTTTAAAGTTAATGGTGTACACATAATATATATATCAGATTATTATTTACAACGACGACAGACACTTTGACATGCTTTACATTCATACCTTCGAGTTCCGTAGTTATTTTCCCTTACCCCTTCTGCGAAAACCATGGTATGGAGTTTTCCAGTGAGAACTTTGAAACCCTTAATTCCTAGAAACCGTTCATCCAAAGGACGAAGCTAGGGTAGGGTTCCGTTAGCATTTCCTCCCCATTGTTACCCACACTACCTTGTCCTCTGAAACGACAGTATTATAGGTTTCAGGTAGTCTGTTTTTAAAGTGGTTTTGCTCTCGTGTGCGCCAGTCTTCTGCTTTCTTGGCAAACATCAACATGGATAAGTTCGTGACGCGGAAGACACGGAAAACAGAATCTGTTTCTCACCTGGTAAGCTTGATTGTTTTATAAGTAGTGACTATTATTTAGGTAATATATTTTATTTAAGTTATTATGTAATATTTTTTCCAGTAAATAAACAACTTAATACTTTAACAGTAATTATAGCAGAATTTAGTTTATTTACGAACTGAAACTTATATACCATTTTCTGAAATTTTTTAGCTCATCTTCATTCTGTAAGGCTAGCTGCTCTGTACGTTACATGTGAATATACAGGGAATAATTTTTTTTCCTCGTCAATATGGAATTTAAAACTACTCCCCTTTTATTATCAATCGATAATTTTCACAATTCATCGCCGATAATCACTTTATAACATTTGTTATTTGATAACTGCAACACTGCACGAGTAAACAGAAGTAAGAGTGAGAAAGAAGTATTTAAACGTTACACATCCGTATTTAAGTTAATAAGGAAGCAAACGCGTCTATTTAATAACTAATCAAGCGGCATATTTTAACTTAATAATTCACTGCCAAAACACTGATTATACTAAATATAAGCCGAGAAATGTATGTAGTTTAATTAGCTGAAGGATAAATTTCATAGTTCTATCTCCGAGATTTTTCATTTGTATCATTAAGTTTTTTTCTTTTTTACCTGGTTGATGCCTTTACTAAATAAAATATTCTTTAAGGGTTTTAATATGATTCGATCGTTCATTTGATGTTGATCCGTTTATTAGCTTTGGCGCTTTGGGTTTTTAGGGCGCAACAAAAACTTTGAACAAAGAATTTCACGAACAGCATTTGAATCGCAGTAATTATGTGATGTGGCATAAAAAAAAAACCGACAAAGTGCGAGTCTAACTCGCGCACGAAGGGTTCCGTACCATTATCTATAAAAACAGCAAAAAAAAATCATGTCTGTTGTATGGGAGCCCCACTTAAATATTTATTTTATTCTGTTTTAGTATTTCTTGTTATAGCGGCAACAGAAATACATCATTTGTGAAATTTTTTTCTGTTTTCACGTTTGTTGTATGGGAGCCCCCTTAAATATTTGTTTTATTTTAATTTAATCATTTATTTTTAAATTGAAATTAGAATAAACACTTTTGGAAAATGGTAATGTATCGGTGGGGTGTTATATATTTGCATTATATTCACGTATATTATTTTTATATATTTTTTTCGTGGATATTTTATGTATTTAGGTTACCAAATTATTCAAACATGTTTGAGAGATCACTGCTTATAGTAATTAATTAATAATTACTAAAACATATTTTGCTCTGCTTTATTGTTAATATCACTTACGTAAAAATAAAGTGTATAACATACGAGCTTATCATCCAGAGAAGACTTGTTTCGGTTGACCTCTAGCGTAAAATTCTTAAACCGCAGAATTCACGGCCCCCCCCTGGAAATCCTACAGATTTGCGCCCATGATCACAGCTATAATCTACAGCAGTTAGATTCGGAGTACTCAAAGCTTTTTTTGTTATTTCAAAATATTTGTTAGTCGAGCAGTTATTACCTGTCAGTGTAGTAGACCACACCAAAGCATTGGCGCGCAATGTGCAGGTTGCCACTGGTCTACAAGATTACATTCAACAAATGCAAGCATCTTTATTCTGTGGACGAACAGATCCATGACGCCTGATTCAACACACGATACTTTCTTTCCACGTAACAGACCTGTTTCTCGAATCACTCGAAAATATGGCGAGAAAGTATACTTAATGTTAAAACATAGCTCCAACAGATCAAGTTTAGGCAATAAATTGACAAATGTATTGACAGATTTGTACTACGTGGAAAATTCAGGCTTCAATTTGATTTGTGCTTCTAATTAAAAATAATTTTTAAATGCAAAACGTTTTTCAGAGCTATGAACAAAGATTCTGCTTCAAATTATACTTATAATAAACTGTGAAATTTAATATAAGTTGAAAATGTCAGTATACTATTTAATACTTACAGGAACTATAGTGTCAGGAACTGTGGGTATGTAGTCTTTAAGATATGTAGTTTTGGTTGATTGTGATCTGCTAAATTAAAATATATATAAAAATGTTATTATACATTTACAGCATTTGTAAATAAGTTATTGATATTACACTTAAAAATGTAATCAGCTTATTTTAACTTATATAAAAAGCAATTTTTATTAATGCTGTTTCCTATTAGTACCTAGGTGTATTAAATTTATATTTTATTTCTATGGGGAATAAAGTATGCATTATCCGAGTTTGAATTTTGTTATTAGCGTTTGTAAATAAATGCAGTTAAACGTCAGAACACCACACCTTACTGCTTTACAAAAACAAATTTTCATAGGCCATAAGTAAATCTAAAACTGATTATGAGGTAAAATTTTTTAATATAAGTTGCAGAATATAGTTAGGAAAACACTTAATATGAATACTTTTTTCTGAATAAACAAACAGTTGACAGTCGTTCACGTTAAAAAAAAACATGGCATTGTTTTCCTTTCAAGTAATGATGTAGCACCCTCCGTCAAGTCATCACTGATACGCCGCTCAGTTGACGGACTGCTAGGCAGTGAAAACCAAAACAAAGTCCTTTACTGCGGATTCTGGCTAAACATTCAATATAGTGAAAATAACTGACTAAGTTATACGATGACTCTTACAAAACTGAAGCGAACGAACGAACTGGAACCCTAAGCATCAGCATTGCGTTTATGATGAACATCGGTCAGATGACCATCTGGGCTGAGTGCTGAGACACTGCTGAACGGCGGTTCACGAAAAGAACGATCCGGCAGTGCCGAGCGGTCAGGTTTTTCTCCGAGTGCTCTCGATTAACCCAACACTAAAATTCCGTAGCTGCTCCATCTCATCTGACCGCCATCGGCCCGCCTCTGAACGAACTACGCGTTGCCGTGACGTCGGTGTACATTCGTTCCTTCGGGCATCACCGGGCGGAGAGATCGGAACTGTTTGTAGCACATGATGCATGCGACCCTCTCCCTGCATGGCTAATCCCAGCACGACTAGGCGTATAGGCTTCGGCCTGAGACGCACCAAGGTCCCTCCCTGACCCGGACCCCTCCAAAATACACTTAGTTTTTAGTTAGGTTAGAAATCTGTTTGTTCGCCAACCTCCCCTCCGACGACGTCAAAGAGCTAGTCGTCCTCCTATACCAAGGAACCCCCCCCCCCCCACACACACACACCAGTGTTGCTGACGTCACGACGCCTGACCCGAGGTGTCAGCTGTTTTCTGGGCGAGAGCTCAGCAAATACTGAGCCTCCCCCCCCCCCCTCCTTTCAAATAAGCGTCGAACTTCAACTCATTCTTCCCTCCTCGCACCCCATCCCACTTAATTCCGCCCCGGGCGAGCTAAGTAACGGCGACAGCTCCGAGCAGCGGGGAAAAAAAGCACTCGTCAGCACGTCTCGCGCCGCTGCCACGGGCGTCGCAAACCGAGTGAGAAAAAGGGCTGACAGCGAGGACGGGGGGGGGAGAGGCGAGAATCTTCGCAGCTTAGTTCCATAATTATTTACTTCCCTTCCCGCCTTATCCCGGCCCTGGCTGCGTTCTGCTCTGTCAAGTCAAAGATTTGAAAACTAAGTTCTGTTCAGCCCACGTCTCGTAGAAAAAGGCGCACCTTTTGTTGGCCTCCAGACTAAAATTATCATTTTATCACTAAAATTATTTATACAGATCTCTTTTTTTTTTGGGGGGGGGGGGGGGGGGCAGTTTCAACGACAGCGAGGAGATTAGAGACGGATACAATCAAATAAACAGAAAATTTAAGAAACCCACTGCGCCGGGAGCCCTCTTCTGGAGTGGCACGATGTTTTGGTAGATACGGATATATTACATAATTATAAAAAAAAAATTTTGATATTTTATATTAATTTTTAAGAACCCTTTTTTTAAACATAACGGTAGAAAAATTCGGCGATCTTTTTTACTATTAGGATACTATAAAATTTTAAACCGAGAAGAAAATAAATTAATCATTGATGTGGGAAAATTCCCTTGAAGATAGGCTAAAATTCATTTTACTACCTTTCCAGGATGCTGCGATAAAAAAAAAAAAGTTGTGAAACGTTGGCCTACAGCAAGGAACCCTCCCAAGTCTCAGCTAAGCGATCCATCAGACTAGTATTCGGATGCAGCTCTAGCCACCTTGGCAGCAGCAGTGAAAAGCAAATGTATCTTGACTGCAGCGAACAGAAGCGATCATCCTCACCTGACGGCTTCGTTCAGCGGGGCTGTGTCGCCGCCATCGGCGGCTGTCTGGGTCCTGTCTGTGCCCTGCAGCTGCTGCGAACAACCACACAGAGAAAATAAATAAGCGGGAAAAATCATCTCGGCGCACAGTCCAAATAATTTCGTTCGTTTATTTTCAATAGTGTGTCCGTTTTAGCGAAAAATCAAGTTAGTTCTATCACTGAACAAATGAATTTATATTTAAATTCACTGTTCCATTTCTCGTCGCATAAAAAAAAACGTATTTAAGGGCATACTAGCTCAGGTCCACATCATTTATAAGTTACAGTACCTGGATGACCTAGCTTCGCTCGGTATTTTTATTTTTTTGGTAAATTGTGTTTTTTAGAAATTATATTTAAATACGAATTACATACTGATGAAATGATGAAATATGAAAAATATTTTTCGATCTTACCGACATCATAAGAAGCGTTTTTTTCAAAGATCATTTAGGCATTTTTAAGTGAACACAAATAATAAAAGTAAACAAATTATTTTCTTGGTCTAACCTCAAACCAAACACCCATTGGCTTATTGTTGCTTAAAAACGCCATCTACTGGAGTAGCTTTAGTGTTGTGTCGTTAAAGCAGTTAGTTGCTCCCAATTAAAAAAAAATGGTATTATTACTCGCCAATAGACGTCAGGAAGAGTCATTTATGTTTAAGTTAATTATCGATAAAGTGGATTATTGAAAACACGGATAAAACAACATTTTCTAAAAATGAATCCTAGCTAGATCGATTTATCACCCCCTAAACCCCCTGCATACTAAATTTCATGAAAATCGTTGGAGACGTTTCCGAGATTCAGATTATATATATACACAAAAATTGCTCGTTTAAAGATATAAGATAATACACTCAGCAGAAAAAAAACACGCTGATTTTTTTCTATAATCTAGTGAATACTTTTTACTTTTAAAATCTGTGGTAAGAATTAATTTCTTGATAGCATATTTGAACAAAGTGTGCCACAAGCAAATAATTTTTATAAATAATACTGCACAAATAAATTATAACAGGAAAAAATAAGAAACTAGCACTTTTTTCAGACTGATAATTCTTTTTCGTCAGGTTTTCTGACAAGGGATAGCCTCCCAATTACACTCTTTTGCACGGTGAAGGGTCCTGGCTCAAGTAGGCATAGAAGAAATTCCATTTTAAACATATCTACTCCACCGGCACAGCATCCCATTCTTCACGAAGATAAATTTAAGGCAGTTTTAAGTCACTATGTTGGAGGCGAAGTGATACGAAAACTTTTGAAAATGCAAACGTTAATGTGCATAGAAAGTCACACTTGTTTTTATTATATATAACAACTTTTCACTTTTAAATCAAGTAACTGAAAATGTCACAGTTTTCACGATAAACGTGAATCATAAAAAAAAAAAGGGGAAGAACTATGTATGTCTTCAACTGTTGGATTTGTCACGTCTTGTGATTTTTATTTCTTTGTTTGCGTATTGCGTTCCTCGCGTAGTTAATAAACCCAGCGTTTTAAAGCTTACAGTTGCAAATTATGTACACATTTGCAGATCTGTTAGTAGCTAGAATAAAAATATCCACCTCTTACTGCATTACACGGGAATGGCCAGCACTGATGAGGTTAGAGATACAGCAGCGCTATCCGTCGTGCGACGGGAGAACTATCTAGTGCAGAGCGCCAGCACCGCTCCTCTGCGGCGGGGACAGGAACTGCCAGCAACCAGCGCACAAGGGTGCCAAACTTGAAATGTTTAAGAGCCCATCCAGATGTTTTAAGAGCTTTATTAACGAGGGGAGGGGGAGAGACCAGAAGGAGTGACTGTCGAAGGAAGGGTGAAGGGGGGAAGGGGGTTCTGGGGGAATAGAAAGAAGGGTGCCGAAATTAAATACCTCGCGAGGGGATCTTCCCAACCCGCCACACGCAGCCGAACACTTCATACCCTGTCGCTCCCTTATCCGAGCATGAATACGTAAAGCGATGACGCCACTCAGTGGTACATGCTTCAAGCCGCCTGCAGACTGTAACAAGGGGCATTTAGGGGGGGGGGGGGGGAGGGGGGAGTGTTTCCCCCACACGCAATACCTAACACGCAAAAATGTTATCAAGTTGTCACGGTCTACAGTCCCCCTCGCCGAAACTAATAATCTTAAAGGGTGTTTGATACGTTCCCTTTGATGTTCACGTGAAATACCATTCTACCTCCAGACTTATCAAGTGACATTTTCCTATAAACAAAGAAAATTTTCTTTGTATTCTTTAACAATCATCTGTGAAATCACACCCTTAAGGCTCTGTTTCACATCCTGTTTTTTTCTCTCTCTCCATATTCTCGTCATTGTTTATTTTATTTTATTTATTAATTTAATCACTAATGTTTTCAAGAGGTAATCACTAAGTGTAATATAATGGGTGTAAACAAGTCGCGTAAATGTTGCGTTCGTCTGTATTGTAACATTTTTTCCCCACTAACTCCTTCCGTAAAATTCTCTGTGCTTCATGGCTGATTTTGGCTTTGTTTTCCTTTGTGTTTGTGTATTCAAATT
This sequence comes from Bacillus rossius redtenbacheri, assembly GCF_032445375.1. NCBI lineage: Eukaryota > Metazoa > Arthropoda > Insecta > Phasmatodea > Bacillidae > Bacillus > Bacillus rossius. Next base: position 7,243,208 of record NC_086334.1, read on the forward strand.
TCGTGTTCATTCTCGTAGTTTCTCTGTGACATACAATGAAAACCATAAATGTCTTATTTCCATAAAAAAATGTTTTAAATCAACGTCTCTCATTTTTCTTTGAAGACATGATTTTTTACTGCAAAACCTAACTTACCCCTTTTTCAAATACTTTGCAGTCGAATCTCGAGAAAAAATAAAAACATACAAGTTACGTAACTTATTATATAGGCTACAATATTCGTGCTCAATTTCTTATTTGCATCGTAGATTTTTTTTAAACACAAAAATTAAGCAAAACTTTTTTTTCCACTTCCTTAACAATTAAATTTAGAAAAAAAGTAAAAAAGTAAAACAATACGCATGTAGTTCGGTCTTAGTTTCTAACCACTATTTCTTGTAGATTCCGAAGTATACATTTTTCTTCTGAAAACCGAAACTAACCCTAAAACCCCTTAGGGCATGATGTCTCTCAAATAGAAAAAAAATTAGGTTTTATTATTTTAAAGAATTAATCTTACCCAATAATTTAGGTTATCCTTAATTAGTTTTGATGGATACTAATTTTTAAAATATAACAAAACCTACCTCATTTTCAACACCTTTAAAGATCAAATTTCGACAAATGCAACAAAAAAATGTAACTTGATATGCACGCTGTTCAACTTAGTTTCATACCTCAAGTTCTTGTAGATTCCGAAGTATGTATCTTTATTCTCAAAACAGAAACAATTTATTTTACGCCACTTAGGGATGGAATTTCGCAAATTTGTAAAACAGTTTGTAGTATTTATATGTTATTATTGGCTCCCAATATATTTTCTCATGCATGATTAGCTTAGGAGATATGATGCCAGAACAAACAAACAAATAGACAAAAATTTGGAAACTGTTTTTGAGCTCTTAATAATGTAAATAGCCGTTTCAAATAGTTTTTCAAATGTTTGTTCATCTTTTTACCCCAATCAATTTTATTAGTAATGAATAAATGTTTTTAGCCATTAGATATGACCACATATACAACAGCCAATATTTTTTATAAGTTTTTAAATCGACATGTTTGAAATACGCGTGTTTTCTCAAGATTGAAAGTTAATTGGGAAAAAACAAGGTGATAAACATATTAAACATATTTTAATTACAAATTTAATACATTAAACCTTTAAAAATAAAGGAATAATAACAACAATGTACCAGCAAACAATTGACAAGTAAGTATGAGATAATAAATAAAAACATACACATTAATGTCACAGTCGAAAAAAAAATTGATTAGTGACAAAAATAGAATAAATAAAGGACAGATATGTTTAAATGCAGGTTAGGTCTACCTTGCAAAACTTGGTACACACACAAAACAACATCGTTGGTAACAACACAAGGGCTAAAAATTCAACCTCCAACAATCATGAATATATTCCAGGGTAGTTTCCCTATCATTTTACACACCAAACCTAATGTTTACGAAAATGACTATATACGGGTTTATGTCGCTACACGCGGGTCCGCAATCTTTGTCCCACATTTCCGTTCACCGACTTCCGTTCCATTCTCACGAAATTACTCCTACCAAATGCCGCACACCGAGAGCTAAGATGTTAATACATTAAAAATATATTTCTGGGTAGTTTCACTAACATAAAGTTTCATTTGGCACACCAATACGTTGGTATGTCCCCGAATGTTTACGAAAGTGACTATATACGAGTTTGTATTGCTACACATGTGTTCACCATCTTTGTGAAAATTTCTCCTACCAAATGCCGTATACAGAGAGTTAAGATGTTTATTAATCAAAAAATTTGTGTTCCTGTCGTCTCAAATATATAAATACTTAGTAAACCTTCCCTTATATATAGGGGCACCTGTATTTCGCGAATACATTTCGTGTCAAGGTATTTCACAAAATACTGTAGCTTTTCTCCTGTGGTTATTGGCTGAGGTCGGTGAGAGGTGTCGCCCGCTCTTGACGGGGCCAATGAGAATGTGGTCACCGTACTGCTGCACCCTCACAATTTGCCATGTATTATATTGTATTTGGAAGGAGGATGCCCTACAGCTATTCTAACAATAAGACACAGAGTTTAATAACGAGGGGGTGATGAGGGGGCGCGGGAGGGGGGGGGGAGATAGAACCACTTTGGCTGCTGTTTGCTTTCAATTACTTTCCTTTTGTAAGTGGGTATGCTAGAATATTATATATATTTTTTTAATTTTTAGAATTTTAAAGGAGGCGATGAATTTTCCCCCCTCGCCCTTCCTTAATCAAATGATTGCTGGCTACTATGTACAATCGCTACCTAATCACCTACTGTAAAATCAAATTAATTTGTTGCTGAGCAAAAGAAAGAGCTATCTGGTGTCCAATCTCATAGACAATGAGCATGACGATGTGGCCATTAACATACATACTTAGGACCAAAGTGGCCGGGTGATCATATCACTTGCTTACTACCAAGGTGCTCCGGTTACATTCATTCTTTTTACTCTCCATCAAACTTCACCGGCAGCATTAACTTTGCTGATGTCGATGAAACACCAGAGTTCAATACTCTTCCGTATAGCTATTTCAAGTCAGCGAAGTTGGGTAAACAATCAGCCCATGGCCTATGATGAGATACCGTTCGAGAATTTGCCTGGAGCGATTTCGGACACACGTGGAAAACGGAAACAAGGATGAATGGAGCAGGATTCGAAACCGGATCTTCCTGAATGCCAGTTCATTTACTTTTACGGAACTTTGTCTTCCGAAGTTGATGTATTCAGTGATTTCCTGTTCTACACTTTAACCAACGGCTCTTGACTTACCTAAAACAGTTTTGTTCCACAACCATATAAATTTATGATAGTTTGATATGTACATACACAGTGGCAGATGCAAGGAGGTGGATGTAAACCCCCTTCCCTCCAAGGATATGAAATTTTTTCCAAATATCAGTGAAGACAGTATGTCACGGCGTGGAAAGCCACGTTGCATGCAGCCCGTGTGTCAATGTGTTAGTGCCAATGGCAATGTATGTTTTTTTATTACACGGGTTCAAATATTATTTTTCTATTCCCAGTAAAGTTTATTAAACACAATCTTACGGAAATAACAGCCTACACACGCATGTAACTCTATAAGCGAGTAAGTAATTTCAGCATAGGGGGAGACGTTTCAATTATTTTATATTAGAATTGGTCGGATATTGCCCATTAACGAACTCGACCGAGAATTTCCACTACTATATTTTATGTATCAGTTTGGAAGTTTGGAAGTTTGTAAAGTATAGTGTACACAAAATTGTGATTATATCTATGAGTTATACAAACTTTTGATGTGACGATGGTTTTGGGGTCTATGAACCACGAAACGAAAAACTACATAATTTTTTTTTTCTTTCCGGAAATCGCACCATGGTAACGGCTACAAAAGGTGGTATTTCTTTGAAATCTACGTAAAAAAAAAAAGGACGCAAAATGTTAGCGACGCGGAGGAGCAAGACAAGAGCGCGAAAGACCGCGGGAGATGATGTTTGCAGTCGGGCAGGACGCTCCAACGCCTCTCTCTCTCCCCTCCCCTCCTCCATAGCCCGGCAGCTCGGTCGACCCTTTGACGGAGCGCGCGCAACTTGCACGCCGAGTTCCGAAATGAGTTCCGCGTGTTGACAGAGCGCTGTCGCGTTGCCCCGGGCCCCGCGCCGCGTACCCTGACGTTGTTTGCCAATAAATGTTATTGAGGACAAGGCAGCCCCTGAACCCCCCCCCCCCCCCCACCAGGGGGTCCACAGGCCCTCGAGGCACCTGGCTTCATCCCTCTAACACCCCGCAGCATATTGTCACAGTCCACGGCGCTCATCCCCTCCCCCCTCCTTCACCCCTCCCCACGATAGCTCTACAGCTATCGCACATTTTAGTTTAAGGTGGACAGTTCACATCAACTCGCATATATATATATATATTTTTTTTCCTTCTCTGTACACAGCATAAATATTGAAAATCAAAGTGGATCGTGGCATCCGTCATCCCTTAAAAAGGTTCAGGTGTAGTTATTTCTGGTGCCAGTTAAATTAATAGTTAAAAAGATGTTATTGTTATCACTAATAACTAGAGACCGGAAAAATTCGCGGATTCATTCGGCGATAGGCTAGAAGTCGAATACATATACCTTTTAGAAGATGTTGTTATTGGCTTACTGTTCATCTGGACGAATCTCAACCAATTATAAACCTCCAACCAAAGAAGGATCGAATCACAGACAAACCAGCTGAGACGACTTACAAGTCAGCAGCCAATGAACTGGCGTTATTTGGCCGAGTGTACAAGGAAATGTGCAGTCTATCCTGAAGGTCATTGAAACCACGATTTTTTTCCGGTCTCTACTAATAACCAAGGACTTGAAAAAATTCGCGGTTTCAATGACTTCTAGGATAGATTCCACGATCCTCTCTGTACTCGGTCAAATTAGACCTGCTCATTGGCTAATGACTCGTGTCACATGTTAACTGGGATGCTTGTGATTCGATACGTCTTTTACTGAAGGTTTTCCATTGGCCAAGAGTCCTTCAGGTAAACTGTGGTCCAATCACTGAAGCAGCATTAAGGTAAACGAGTTTGGATTCTAGACTATCTCGAAATGAATCCGCGAATCTACTAGCAAGCGTATTTTCAGCGCAGCCAATTATTATTTTTGCAAGTAAATGCCATTTCATTTATAATTTCCTCTGAAAATAAAGTTAGGCTGTTTGTACTTGTGACTGTCATTGCGAACATGTTCTGTTTTACTATCCGCAGGTAAACTGTCGATATGAAAAGACAAATTTCAAATAATTCGACTTTTTTTTAGCAATGATTCATTAGATATCAAATCCTGCAGGTAAGCAAGTATAATAAGTTACCGAACTGCATTTAAGGATATACGTTTTTATCAAGAAAACATTTAAAAATGACATGACATATTGCAAATTATTATAGAGAAAGTATTAAAAGTTTGAACACTGAGCGTCTGGTTTTTGTTGCTGTAGCTACATTATTTCATTGAAATAATTGGGGGTAGTAAAAAAATAAAATAAAAACTTTGAAATAAGGTTGATACCCCCATTTATTCCAACGAAATAATGAAGCTACAGCGACAAAATTCGCGGTGGTTCTACAACTTCGTTGAATTAGACATAATACAAACTCTTAGTGTTCCATTAAAAATACGACACTTTCTATATTAATTACAATGACAATCTGGTTCAGCCTCAACCACTTAGGTAGGGATTTCCTTAGAATAAAACCAGAAGTCAGCTGAACGCGGACATGTCAGTTTATAACCTGCGTCCGCCATTACGTACATTACCAACAGTTATTGACTAAAGCCACTGCCACACAGGGCGCTATGCTCGCTATGTTCGCTATGTTCATTAAGTTGGCGACGTCACCAGGTGTTTGGTTCTCGGCTATTTGTTTTCTAAAACATCACTGACTTTGCGCATGCACAGATAAACAAAAAAAAAATCTGTTTCCGCGCGGAATTGTGCTGTACTGACGTTTAATTTATCTCAGTATTGTGCTTTAAATAGTCGATATTAAGAAAATATTCATGTTTATGAAATAAATCTATGGAAGAATATAGACGGCAGGATACGCAGGGCAATGTCTAGGATTTGATTCCAAGGGGAATGCTATAAAACTAAGTTGAATTAATTCTTAAATAACCCATAAATTTGGTTTCGTCCTCACTAGCAACTGCTTCATCAAATTATTATTATTATTATTCAATTAAATTCACGAACCCATTTCTTTTTACGTTCACATACCGTGAGAGCCAGCAGAATATCATCATCGTCGGAATCACAACTCGAATCCGCGGCATGCATCTCTCCGACATCGCGAAATAGACCATCCTGCCTGGCCACCTGGGGATAGCGAACATAGCGAACATAGCGAACATAGCGAACATAGCGTAGCTATATCCGTGTGGCCTCGGCTTGCTTGCGTCACGCCAAACCCCATAAAACAACAGTTTCTCCTCGCAAAGTCGCAACGACAACGCTAGAGGTAGTTACTTGGAACAATGTAATTCCCCCACTCGTAAAATCCCCACTAACTCATGCATATAAATGCCGAGACTTCGACTCGGTTGCTCAGTCGCGTAAGAGAAACCTCAAGCCAAGGCTGCGCACGCCGGACTCCGCTACGCATCTGTCTCAGTTCGCGAGTTGTCGAGTATAAATTACACACTCCCGCTGTTTCTTGCGCCTCTTGACTGAGTTTAAGGTACGGTATGATCATCAAAAATGTGTCAAACCAGAAAAATGACAATGCAAATCGCAGTTTATTTTATTCACTAGGTTTCGAACCCTAGCATTGCAGCAAGAAAATCACATCATGCCATGCAGCGCAAACTTACTCAGCAACTTCTTAATACGAAATATCACCCGCAGAATACAAAATATCTGGCTGAAATTAAGATGTATACATATATACATATATTTTCCCAATAATGTGTGTTTCTAGACTTGATAAAACTAAGACTACTACCACACACATGACTGTCCTGTCTCGATGCCCCTCGTTCATGATAGTAACACGTAATACTTAATAGAGGAGGTGCCAGGTAATTGTAATGCGACAAGAGCCTACTCGGATGTCCTTGAAACTCAATGACAATGACTACCTTCCACTCCCGACTACCGTGGGAAACCAACCATTCCACTTGAGTCAAAAATGACGTAACTCAGAAAGTAATTTGATAACTCATTTGGTAACCTAATTATGTCTCAGATTTTTTTTAAATCAATACAATTAACTTTGTAGTCTCATGATTTTTAATTATTATTTAGAGTAATGATGTGACTGGAAACTAGACATTCGTTTCATTTCGTTGTTTGCCTACAAATAAGTATATAAACTTATTTCAAATATAAATAAATTAAAAGGCCCTCGCAAAAGCATAGCCGAAGAATTTGTTATGAACAAAGTCCAATTTATGGCAGAGTTAAAAAATTTAATTTCGCCATTATTTTAACGAAGTGCTTTCGTAACCATTTAACACATAAATTCCATTTTCAGAACATTTAAATGGAAACAAACAGTTTCTACCGTGCGTGAACAAGAAAAATTATAACTTAATTTTTTTAATTGGTACACTTTTTTTATTAAATACAGAAGATTCACTTTAGTCATTGTTGTTAATCAACTAGTTTTGAATGCCTTGTTTATGTATGACACTGTAGGCTTTTGTTCAACCGAACACTGTGATAACATTTTTTGTTCAGCGACATTTTGCAGAAATATACTTTTTTTTTTTCAAAATGAATACTATCAAGGTGATCTCCAGACTTCTTTGACTTAAAAATAAGCGAAAAATTCCATATTCACGAAAAATAATTAATAGTATGCCCAGCAAAATGGGTTTCGTGACGTCAATTTCCATTTTTGAGTGCTGAAAATGTATTACTTTGTGATTTTTTCAACATTTACTACGGTTCCACAAGCCTTACAAAATTCACGCATTTGTTCTAGATAGGGCCCTCTCCAAACAGCTAATCAAGGCTTTTCAACCAAACTATTTCTCTTCGTTAGATTTTTTTTATTTTTTTTATTTTTTATTTTTAGCGAAAACTTAGCAATTAATTTCTCAAGTGTTTCTCTTGTGCAACTTCACATTTGTGGAGCATGTTCTCCCTTGCTTAATTATTTGCTTTAAAATAAAGTCGCATGGCAGACTCTGCAATTTAAATAGCTGTCTTCCTGCAAAGCCTTATTTAGCTTTTTTTTAATGTTGAGTCCAATCAATCCTGTTGGAGAACAAATTTCACAAATTTTTCTCCGTAGTCTATACTTAAATTACTTACCTGTGCTCTGTTTATTTTACATGAGGGTGTCAATAAAGTCTAACTAGTTTTGCTCTTTGTCTTTCATTTCGTCAGAATTCGCACTACTGTTGATATTAAAACACTTATAGCAACACTAGTCGTTTCAGCATCACCGCGCGCCGAAAAACTTACTGAAAATTTGCCGCAGCGTTGTGAACTACATCTCCCCGTGTTTGTCGCCGCGACGGTGTGCCCGATTCGATAACGTGATTTGAATTCCGACGTAGAAGCCATCACGCACATCGGATCGTGTAACTGAGGCCGCGCGTGTTCTTCAGCTAGCAGGCAGCTGCCTGACTAAACACCCCCCCCCCCCTTCTTTCACAGAGCGCTTATCACGTGACCGCCCGCGGTGACAGTGGGGGCTTTGAATATATATACTGTATAGAAGTCGCGAGTGGATAGGATTTACTCTACGTTTTTCAGAAAGCAGCTTGGGAACTTCACCGCTGCAGTGCGCTGCCGTAACGCCCTGTATCGTCTTAGTTGTTATTTACACGTTAGAGCGCAGAACTGTCGCCCGCTGTCATTCCCCGCACCACCCACCTATCATTCACTGCAGCTCATGGTTGTTGAAAAGGAGGGGGAAAGGGTGTTTGAAGAGTTCGAGACTTGTCCGCTAGGGACCACTACAAGTCGATGCCCTAGAGATGGTGGCGATTGCGGCGGTGAATTAACCAACTACCTCAAAACCGTATTAGAAATTTTAACCTGGGCTGGCGACTTCTATACAGTATATATATTCAAAGGTGGGGGTCTGCGCAGGTTCTTCTGCCTCTTGTCGCGTTGCATGGCAATAGCGTGGTCTTGGTATCATCACACTCGAAGATAAACTTTGGATGCCTGTTTTCTTTTTCGCCTCTTAATGCTCGGTAGGTTACTTCTCGTAACATTTTCGTCGCTTTGTTATTTGTGATCGTCGCAGAGGAGAAAGAGCACCGCGATGGACCGCGACGTGGCGCGCTTCGCCACGGTCTTCCTGGCGTCGCTGGTCGTCGCCGAGGCGACCTTGCCCGACGCCTACCGCCACGCGGCGTCGCACGTCACCCTGGCCCTGCTGTCGCTCGTCGTCGCAGACCTGGGCCTCGCCCTGCTGGACAGGATCCTGCCCAGGAGGCTACTGCCGGACCTGGGCGGCAGGGCGGTGCTGGTCACAGGTACGACAACTGCCGTTCAACGGTGGCCTTCATCGTCTGTCGCAGGGAACCCGCGTACTGGGACAACTGCATACACATTACAGCACTCAAGTGGAAAAAAAAAATGTTAGTCGGCCATTTTTCAGGAGTAACAAATAACTAGGGCCCGGAAAAAATTCGCGGATTCAATGACCTCTAGGATAACATCCATTATCCTCTGCATTTCTCAAGTAAACACGCGTGTTCATTGGGTACTAAATTGTGAGGCGTCTCCACTGGGTAGCTTGTGATTAGACGCTTCTTTGGTCGATAAGTCTCTCATTGGCCCAGAGAGCTCCAGTTAAACTGCGAGCCAATATAAGAACCAGCAGAATTGTTACACATGTTTGAATTTCAGCCTATCACGAAATGAATAGATGCGAATTTTTCCGGTCTCTGCAAATAACTCAAGTTTTATTTTGAGGCAAGTACACAGGGCATATTCCTGCATTTACATGAAAAAAACACGAATTATAAAACAAACCTGGGCGAATATTAAGGCCCGTCTACATCAGTCCGAACATGTGGGCGGTCCTTATCCTGATGTGATGGACGTCACATTGTCGCACGGAAAACTGCCCTAACTACAATCGGATGTCCGATGTCCAAATTTCCTGAATTCTAAAGTAATCACTAGAGCGCAGCAAATGTTTTTCATTTTTTTTTACTGTTTGAATACATGTTTTTTTTTTAAATGGGAACCAGAAACTCAAATATCGCGAGGGTTCTACTGTTGTTCTATGCTACCAAAGGACACAGATTGGGACAAAAAGTCAAGTTGAGCAAGGTATTCGGACCAGGGAGATTCGGACCATCGCCCACACCACGCATGACATCAGAGGATCACATGGACACGACAGCCACCAGTGTCCATCGGACACAGTTTAGGACATTGCAATTGCAGACCAGCCTTCATGATCTTAGGCTCAGTATTTATTGTTAAAAAAAATGTAACTTACCAAATTCATGAGCCAACTGAATCATCTACACGCTGCTCATACAGGATACGATTCGTCAACACACAACTAATAAACATTATCTTTTATGTGAATATTAGTATTTCAAAATCTTAATTCGTGTCAACTGTTAAGGTTATGTATCAACGAAAACATACTGCTGTTGAGTCACCGTGCAGCCTGCTATTTTGACCAAAAATTAATTCTCGTTTCTGGAATAGTATCAATTCAACATTATAAATGCCAAGCTATTTGTTTTAAAGTGGAAGTGACCATTCTTGGAAATCATGTCTAATGGTTCTTTTTTTATGGTGCTCATTCTATATGCTTTTGTTTTCTTTACTAGAGCTCATCAGACACAACCAAACCTCTGGTACAATCTCACATTATTTTCCACTACAAAACAGCTGCTTGCTAACTGTGCAGGACTACAGTGTCCACTTGTCCACTGTGGCAGGCTGTGACTCGGGGTTCGGCCAGCAGTGCGCCAGGCGTCTCGACGCCCTGGGCGTGACCGTGTACGCCGGCTGCCTTATGCCACAAGGCACCGGCGCCGCCGCCCTCAAGGCATCTACCTCGTCGAGGCTCCACATCGTGCCCCTGGACGTCACCAAGGACGACAGTGTCCAAGCGGCCGTGCAGCTCGTGAAGGGCACCATCGGCGACAAAGGTTGGTGGAACCTCAATCGTGCTACACTCTCATCACTGCTTCCTTCATATAACTTCCCTGTTTACTGGCCTTAGTTTTTGAAGCAGTAGGCAACTTTTGTAGTTGAACGTAAGTACGGCATCAGCAGCGTGTTCGCCTGAGTTGCAGTGCTGTGGGCGGTGGTCAACAACGCTGGTGTCCTGAGCGTGGGAGAGCTCCACTGGACATCCACGGAAGAGATCAGCAAGGTGTTCGACGTGAACGTCTTCGGCATGGTCCGCGTCACGAAAGCCTTCCTCGACATGCTCATCGAGTCCAAGGGCAGGGTTGTCTGCGTTGCCAGCGCCGCAGGTGAGAGTCGAGCAAAAGAAAGATATTTGCATTTAACATTTAACGTCGTATTTTGGCTTGTTTTTCTATCTGCAAAAAATTTTGTTCGCTGGTTTCAACATTAAAACGAAAAAGAACAGTAGAAGTTGTAGTTATAAGTTAAATGTTAAAAAAAAAAAAACACGAGGGCATGTTTATTAGTACTTTGTTAGCCTACATGCTATATTTTTCGTTCATTTGAAAATAACCACATGATACGTTGTGTATCTTACATTTAAACACACAGTGATGAAACACACATGCCTATCAGTCTTTATTCGGTAAACTATAAATTGCATGACGCGCGCGTAATTTCGTTGATTAACAAAATTTAACCGTCAAAATGCCTACAAAAGTATTACTTTAAAAGCGAGTTACGTATAATGCGGGTCATGTGCACAACCAAAACCACGCACGGTATAACTTCTGTATAAGAAGGTTCAAAACTATGGCTGTCAAATCTTGTGCACACGACCTATGATCTACTCTATTTTTTTTTTCAATAGTGGATCCAGCTCTAAGCACAGTGTAACGAAGTGGGAGAAACAGAGTTCGAAAGGATTGTCCAATTTATTAATTATGTGTATATCTAATCATTATGCTAATATTGACATCAATGTCTGCCTGCAAAATGTTAATACCTGATTTGCCCACCACATACGCACGCATTCCTCTTGTCGGTCCGTGTCTGCACACCTGTGCTCACAAACCCGCCGTTATCCGCATGCGTCGCGTCGCAGACTCCGACTCACGCCATGGCTCGTCGGCCCAACACGCGTGCTCGCTTTTATCGACGGCCACAGAACTAGCTGGCATCACTGCCAGAAAACTCCAGATCCGCTGGTATCGACACCAGCATCTCGCACCTCCCGACCAGGGTCTTGTACTCTCCCCGCGAAAAGCTTGCCTATAGAGTCGCATACAGGAGGTGACACCCGAAAACCTTCTAGTCGCCTATTGGTATCTCTTGCGAGATGGAGACTCTAGTCGCCTATTGGTGTCTCCAGCGAGCTGGAGACTCTAGTCGCCTATTGGTGTCCCCAGCGACCTGGAGACTCTAGTCGCCTATTGGTGTCTCCAGCGAGCTGGAGACTCTAGTCGCCTATTGGTGTCTCCAGCGAGCTGGAGACTCTAGTCGCCTACTGGTGTCTCCAGCGAGCTGGAGACTCTAGTCGCCTACTGGTGTCCCCAGCGAGCTGGAGACTCTAGTCGCCTACTGGTGTCCCCAGCGAGCTGGAGACTCTAGTCGCCTACTGGTGTCCCCAGCGAGCTGGAGACTCTAGTCGCCTACTGGTGTCCCCAGCGAGCTGGAGACTCTAGTCGCCTACTGGTGTCCCCAGCGAGCTGGAGACTCTAGTCGCCTACTGGTGTCTCCAGCGAGCTGGAGACTCTAGTCGCCTACTGGTGTCCCCAGCGAGCTGGAGACTCTAGTCGCCTACTGGTGTCCCCAGCGAGCTGGAGACTCTAGTCGCCTACTGGTGTCCCCAGCGAGCTGGAGACTCTAGTCGCCTACTGGTGTCCCCAGCGAGCTGGAGACTCTAGTCGCCTACTGGTGTCCCCAGCGAGCTGGAGACTCTAGTCGCCTACTGGTGTACCCAGCGAGCTGGAGACTCTAGTCGCCTACTGGTGTCTCCAGCGAGCTGGAGACTCTAGTCGCCTACTGGTGTCCCCAGCGAGCTGGAGACTCTAGTCGCCTACTGGTGTCCCCAGCGAGCTGGAGACTCTAGTCGCCTACTGGTGTCCCCAGCGAGCTGGAGACTCTAGTCGCCTACTGGTGTCCCCAGCGAGCTGGAGACTCTAGTCGCCTACTGGTGTCCCCAGCGAGCTGGAGACTCTAGTCGCCTACTGGTGTCCCCAGCGAGCTGGAGACTCTAGTCGCCTACTGGTGTCCCCAGCGAGCTGGAGACTCTAGTCGCCTACTGGTGTCCCCAGCGAGCTGGAGACTCTAGTCGCCTACTGGTGTCCCCAGCGAGCTGGAGACTCTAGTCGCCTACTGGTGTCCCCAGCGAGCTGGAGACTCTAGTCGCCTACTGGTGTCCCCAGCGAGCTGGAGACTCTAGTCGCCTACTGGTGTCCCCAGCGAGCTGGAGACTCTAGTCGCCTACTGGTGTCCCCAGCGAGCTGGAGACTCTAGCCGCCTACTGGTGTCTCCAGCGAGCTGGAGACTCTAGTCGCCTACTGGTGTCTCCAGCGAGCTGGAGACTCTAGTCGCCTACTGGTGTCCCCAGCGAGCTGGAGACTCTAGTCGCCTATTGATGTCCCCAGCGAGCTGGAGACTCTAGTCGCCTACTGGTGTCCCCAGCGAGCTGGAGACTCTAGTCGCCTACTGGTGTCCCCAGCGAGCTGGAGACTCTAGTCGCCTACTGGTGTCCCCAGCGAGCTGGAGACTCTAGTCGCCTACTGGTGTCCCCAGCGAGCTGGAGACTCTAGTCGCCTACTGGTGTCTCCAGCGAGCTGGAGACTCTAGTCGCCTACTGGTGTCTCCAGCGAGCTGGAGACTCTAGTCGCCTACTGGTGTCTCCAGCGAGCTGGAGACTCTAGTCGCCTACTGGTGTCCCCAGCGAGCTGGAGACTCTAGTCGCCTACTGGTGTCCCCAGCGAGCTGGAGACTCTAGTCGCCTACTGGTGTCTCCAGCGAGCTGGAGACTCTAGTCGCCTACTGGTGTCTCCAGCGAGCTGGAGACTCTAGTCGCCTACTGGTGTCTCCAGCGAGCTGGAGACTCTAGTCGCCTACTGGTGTCTCCAGCGAGCTGGAGACTCTAGTCGCCTATTGGTGTCTCCAGCGAGCTGGAGACTCTAGTCGCCTACTGGAGTCTCCAGCGAGCTGGAGACTCTAGTCGCCTACTGGTGTCTCCAGCGAGCTGGAGACTCTAGTCGCCTACTGGTGTCTCCAGCGAGCTGGAGACTCTAGTCGCCTACTGGTGTCCCCAGCGAGCTGGAGACTCTAGTCGCCTACTGGTGTCCCCAGCGAGCTGGAGACTCTAGTCGCCTACTGGTGTCCCCAGCGAGCTGGAGACTCTAGTCGCCTACTGGTGTCCCCAGCGAGCTGGAGACTCTAGTCGCCTACTGGTGTCCCCAGCGAGCTGGAGACTCTAGTCGCCTACTGGTGTCCCCAGCGAGCTGGAGACTCTAGTCGCCTACTGGTGTCCCCAGCGAGCTGGAGACTCTAGTCGCCTACTGGTGTCCCCAGCGAGCTGGAGACTCTAGTCGCCTATTGGTGTCCCCAGCGAGCTGGAGACTCTAGTCGCCTATTGGTGTCTCCAGCGAGCTGGAGACTCTAGTCGCCTACTGGAGTCTCCAGCGAGCTGGAGACTCTAGTCGCCTACTGGTGTCTCCAGCGAGCTGGAGACTCTAGTCGCCTACTGGTGTCTCCAGCGAGCTGGAGACTCTAGTCGCCTACTGGTGTCTCCAGCGAGCTGGAGACTCTAGTCGCCTACTGGTGTCTCCAGCGAGCTGGAGACTCTAGTCGCCTACTGGTGTCTCCAGCGAGCTGGAGACTCTAGTCGCCTACTGGTGTCCCCAGCGAGCTGGAGACTCTAGTCGCCTACTGGTGTCTCCAGCGAGCTGGAGACTCTAGTCGCCTACTGGTGTCCCCAGCGAGCTGGAGACTCTAGTCGCCTATTGGTGTCCCCAGCGAGCTGGAGACTCTAGTCGCCTACTGGTGTCTCCAGCGAGCTGGAGACTCTAGTCGCCTACTGGTGTCTCCAGCGAGCTGGAGACTCTAGTCGCCTACTGGTGTCTCCAGCGAGCTGGAGACTCTAGTCGCCTACTGGTGTCCCCAGCGAGCTGGAGACTCTAGTCGCCTATTGGTGTCCCCAGCGAGCTGGAGACTCTAGTCGCCTACTGGTGTCCCCAGCGAGCTGGAGACTCTAGTCGCCTACTGGTGTCCCCAGCGAGCTGGAGACTCTAGTCGCCTACTGGTGTCCCCAGCGAGCTGGAGACTCTAGTCGCCTACTGGTGTCCCCAGCGAGCTGGAGACTCTAGTCGCCTACTGGTGTCTCCAGCGAGCTGGAGACTCTAGTCGCCTACTGGTGTCCCCAGCGAGCTGGAGACTCTAGTCGCCTACTGGTGTCCCCAGCGAGCTGGAGACTCTAGTCGCCTACTGGTGTCCCCAGCGAGCTGGAGACTCTAGTCGCCTACTGGTGTCCCCAGCGAGCTGGAGACTCTAGTCGCCTACTGGTGTCCCCAGCGAGCTGGAGACTCTAGTCGCCTACTGGTGTCCCCAGCGAGCTGGAGACTCTAGTCGCCTACTGGTGTCCCCAGCGAGCTGGAGACTCTAGTCGCCTACTGGTGTCCCCAGCGAGCTGGAGACTCTAGTCGCCTACTGGTGTCCCCAGCGAGCTGGAGACTCTAGTCGCCTATTGGTGTCTCCAGCGAGCTGGAGACTCTAGTCGCCTATTGGTGTCCCCAGCGAGCTGGAGACTCTAGTCGCCTACTGGTGTCCCCAGCGAGCTGGAGACTCTAGTCGCCTACTGGTGTCCCCAGCGAGCTGGAGACTCTAGTCGCCTACTGGTGTCCCCAGCGAGCTGGAGACTCTAGTCGCCTACTGGTGTCTCCAGCGAGCTGGAGACTCTAGTCGCCTACTGGTGTCCCCAGCGAGCTGGAGACTCTAGTCGCCTACTGGTGTCCCCAGCGAGCTGGAGACTCTAGTCGCCTACTGGTGTCCCCAGCGAGCTGGAGACTCTAGTCGCCTACTGGTGTCTCCAGCGAGCTGGAGACTCTAGTCGCCTACTGGTGTCCCCAGCGAGCTGGAGACTCTAGTCGCCTACTGGTGTCCCCAGCGAGCTGGAGACTCTAGTCGCCTACTGGTGTCCCCAGCGAGCTGGAGACTCTAGTCGCCTACTGGTGTCTCCAGCGAGCTGGAGACTCTAGTCGCCTACTGGTGTCTCCAGCGAGCTGGAGTCTCTAGTCGCCTACTGGTGTCCCCAGCGAGCTGGAGACTCTAGTCGCCTACTGGTGTCTCCAGCGAGCTGGAGACTCTAGTCGCCTACTGGTGTCTCCAGCGAGCTGGAGACTCTATTCGCCTACTGGTGTCTCCAGCGAGCTGGAGACTCTAGTCGCCTACTGGTGTCCCCAGCGAGCTGGAGACTCTAGTCGCCTACTGGTGTCCCCAGCGAGCTGGAGACTCTAGTCGCCTACTGGTGTCCCCAGCGAGCTGGAGACTCTAGTCGCCTACTGGTGTCTCCAGCGAGCTGGAGACTCTAGTCGCCTACTGGTGTCCCCAGCGAGCTGGAGACTCTAGTCGCCTACTGGTGTCCCCAGCGAGCTGGAGACTCTAGTCGCCTACTGGTGTCCCCAGCGAGCTGGAGACTCTAGTCGCCTACTGGTGTCCCCAGCGAGCTGGAGACTCTAGTCGCCTACTGGTGTCCCCAGCGAGCTGGAGACTCTAGTCGCCTACTGGTGTCCCCAGCGAGCTGGAGACTCTAGTCGCCTACTGGTGTCCCCAGCGAGCTGGAGACTCTAGTCGCCTACTGGTGTCCCCAGCGAGCTGGAGACTCTAGTCGCCTACTGGTGTCCCCAGCGAGCTGGAGACTCTAGTCGCCTACTGGTGTCCCCAGCGAGCTGGAGACTCTAGTCGCCTACTGGTGTCCCCAGCGAGCTGGAGACTCTAGTCGCCTACTGGTGTCCCCAGCGAGCTGGAGACTCTAGTCGCCTACTGGTGTCTCCAGCGAGCTGGAGACTCTAGTCGCCTACTGGTGTCCCCAGCGAGCTGGAGACTCTAGTCGCCTACTGGTGTCCCCAGCGAGCTGGAGACTCTAGTCGCCTACTGGTGTCTCCAGCGAGCTGGAGACTCTAGTCGCCTACTGGTGTCTCCAGCGAGCTGGAGACTCTAGTCGCCTACTGGTGTCCCCAGCGAGCTGGAGACTCTAGTCGCCTATTGGTGTCTCCAGCGAGCTGGAGACTCTAGTCGCCTACTGGTGTCTCCAGCGAGCTGGAGACTCTAGTCGCCTACTGGTGTCTCCAGCGAGCTGGAGACTCTAGTCGCCTACTGGTGTCTCCAGCGAGCTGGAGACTCTAGTCGCCTACTGGTGTCTCCAGCGAGCTGGAGACTCTAGTCGCCTACTGGTGTCTCCAGCGAGCTGGAGACTCTAGTCGCCTACTGGTGTCTCCAGCGAGCTGGAGACTCTAGTCGCCTACTGGTGTCTCCAGCGAGCTGGAGACTCTAGTCGCCTACTGGTGTCTCCAGCGAGCTGGAGACTCTAGTCGCCTACTGGTGTCTCCAGCGAGCTGGAGACTCTAGTCGCCTACTGGTGTCTCCAGCGAGCTGGAGACTCTAGTCGCCTACTGGTGTCTCCAGCGAGCTGGAGACTCTAGTCGCCTACTGGTGTCTCCAGCGAGCTGGAGACTCTAGTCGCCTACTGGTGTCTCCAGCGAGCTGGAGACTCTAGTCGCCTACTGGTGTCTCCAGCGAGCTGGAGACTCTAGTCGCCTACTGGTGTCCCCAGCGAGCTGGAGACTCTAGTCGCCTACTGGTGTCCCCAGCGAGCTGGAGACTCTAGTCGCCTACTGGTGTCCCCAGCGAGCTGGAGACTCTAGTCGCCTACTGGTGTCCCCAGCGAGCTGGAGACTCTAGTCGCCTACTGGTGTCCCCAGCGAGCTGGAGACTCTAGTCGCCTACTGGTGTCCCCAGCGAGCTGGAGACTCTAGTCGCCTACTGGTGTCCCCAGCGAGCTGGAGACTCTAGTCGCCTACTGGTGTCCCCAGCGAGCTGGAGACTCTAGTCGCCTACTGGTGTCCCCAGCGAGCTGGAGACTCTAGTCGCCTACTGGTGTCCCCAGCGAGCTGGAGACTCTAGTCGCCTACTGGTGTCTCCAGCGAGCTGGAGACTCTAGTCGCCTACTGGTGTCTCCAGCGAGCTGGAGACTCTAGTCGCCTACTGGTGTCCCCAGCGAGCTGGAGACTCTAGTCGCCTACTGGTGTCTCCAGCGAGCTGGAGACTCTAGTCGCCTACTGGTGTCCCCAGCGAGCTGGAGACTCTAGTCGCCTACTGGTGTCCCCAGCGAGCTGGAGACTCTAGTCGCCTACTGGTGTCCCCAGCGAGCTGGAGACTCTAGTCGCCTACTGGTGTCCCCAGCGAGCTGGAGACTCTAGTCGCCTACTGGTGTCCCCAGCGAGCTGGAGACTCTAGTCGCCTACTGGTGTCTCCAGCGAGCTGGAGACTCTAGTCGCCTACTGGTGTCTCCAGCGAGCTGGAGACTCTAGTCGCCTACTGGTGTCTCCAGCGAGCTGGAGACTCTAGTCGCCTACTGGTGTCCCCAGCGAGCTGGAGACTCTAGTCGCCTACTTGTGTCCCCAGCGAGCTGGAGACTCTAGTCGCCGGGCCTATCTGTGTGACCGTGATTCCAGGCGATCCGTTGCAGTGCGTCACAGAGACACTGTCTTCTCCAACACTCGCAAGGTTAAGGCGAGGTGTGTGTGTGTGTGTGTGTGTTTTCCCACGGGCCCGTTAAGGGCTCCGCCCACCCGGGCACACATATACGGTGCGCAGAGGTTCAGGAAAAACAACGCGATTTCAAAACTAGTCAAGATATCCGAGTGGGATCTGTTTACGAAAAGCATTTAAGAGTTCGCTGAGGGCCGAAAATTACTTTTGATTTTGGATGATTTAAAATAGTTAAAACGCATGTTTTCAGGGTAATTTTTTAGGCCAAAAACAACCTGTACATATTATTAAAAAGCACTTAAGGGACTTGCATTACACCTTTATCTTCTTTTATCCACAATATAATGTTACGGTCACCGCTAGAATTTCACAGGTATCATGTGACGACGAGAAGACTGCGCGCCAGTTCAGGAGAAGCCTAAGATGTCCATCAAGTTCTGTCCCGAACACGCCCGAATATTCACCTTCGGCCAACCTCGGGATTTATTTAATTTTTGCGCAGGAAAAATGAATTCAAATATTAAAAGTGGTCAGTTAGGTTAGCTACATTAAAACACTTTAAAACACCATGGACGGTTATTTAGGTTAGTGTAGCCACATTAAAATAAACAGAGAAATATAAATATATATAAATAAACCCGAGGTTGGCCGAAGGTGAATATTCGGGCGTGTTCGGTCAGGGACATAACTTGGTGTACATCTTATAGGCTTCCCCCAGTTCAGAGCCTTGCGCTTAGAGGTTACACCGCGCCAGAAGCCCCAGCTTATCACCCCGCCTCACTAACACAGATACAACCCTGAAGAGGCGGGCTCGCTAAGGCAGTAACAACATGTACTTGATCTCAGGTCGGTTGACTCTGTCGCCGCTGCTGGTCTACTGCATGAGCAAGCACGCGGTAGTGGCCCTTGCCGACGGCCTCAGACTGCAGATGAGAAAGTGGTCGGTCGGCGTGCACTGCATCGAGCCGGTCATCTACAAGTGAGTAGCCACCAGCGTGCGGCTCGCAGTCTCTTCGAGCTAATCAGACTTCACTCGGAGATAACAAGAGTTACTTTAAGAACATGTCGTTCCACGTGTAAACATCGAAGTTAAAAGCCGCGTTTTCATGGTGCCAGTAGACGAACCGGTAGCTGGCGCGTCCAGTTGATTCTCGAGAGACCGGAAAAATTCGCGGATTCATTCCGTGATAGGCTGAAATTCAAACATGTGTACAATTCTGCTGGTTCTGCCATTGGCTCGCAGTTTTAACTGGAGCTCTCTGGGCCAATGAGAGACTATCGACCAAAGAAGCGTCCAATCACAAGCTACCCAGTGGAGACGCCTTACAATTTAGCACCCAATGAACACGCGTGTTTACTTGAGAAGTGCAGAGGATAATGGAGGCTATCCTAGAGGTCATTGAATCCGCGAATTTTTTCGGTCCCTAGTTACGCAACATTACTGGCTTGACAGTAGGAAAATGACGAACGCTACGATAGCTGATTACATAGTGACTGATGAAGGTGCACTCTGATGGGCAAAAAAAGAAACCAATTTGGTGATAGCGCCATATAACAGATGGCAAAAGAATCCAATATGTTGGCATATAATATCGCTGCTGACACATGACATTGGTTAGAGTGGTAGTAGTGGGAGTCAGTATGCTGTTGGACACCACTGAGGAAGGATTATTAAAATGTATACTCGTCGAGATCGATCGGAGGACTCCGGACTCGATGATGTTGTATTTATTGAAATTTTATTAAATATTTTCATATTTTTTTATAGTTATGAAAGTTTTTCAAGATGGCAGCCAAATTGTTGGTTCTTGAGGACATCAAATATAGCTAAATGTCCTTCAGTTAAAAATGGTGTAAATTTCTAGAATTTAAAATGGCAGAATTTGCTAAAATCTAAAACTGAAAAATTTTATAGGGTACAAGTCATACGAGATCAAGGTCATAGGAGGTTACGTCAAGGGTCAAGGATCACGGTCAACAAATACCTATACCACCAGGACTTCTAAATCGCCGAGGATGGGACCCGACACCATCACCTACTGCTGCAGAAGGAACTATTATATACTATTATATTATAATTATATAATATCTCCAACGCGGGAAAAACTATTGGCTGACGTGTCCACACGAGGCCAGTGTACGTCATTTCCGATTCTTTGGAGATGTGTTTGTCACTCCAGTTACTGGCACGCCAACTGGCTTCGTGAAATCGTAGCTTTAGGGGCAGTAACTGTAAATGATTTACAGCTGCAAGTCAGCACTAACAGAACGAGAAATTTTGAAAAAAAAAAAAAAATTGTATATTTACATATATATAAATCAGGCATCAGGCTACACGTAATGGTGCAAAATTTGCACATATCACTTCTAATCCTCATTTATGGCTCATCAAAACCAGTAGGCTTACTTTAAAGCTACCTGTTGACTAGGAATCCTCTCCTTCTCTCTCAACTTTCATGATAATTTTGATAAAATATGACAGCTTAGTAAAAAAAAAAACCCTTTTCTTGAAGAAAATTTCCATGTATAAAAAATACAGAGTGTTCATCAAAAGCATTTACTGTTCGTCAATAAAGTGGGTATTTATTACAACCCATACAGCTGTAAATATATGCTAGATGTATTTCTGGCAGTATTTCATGCTGCAAAGCTCTGATCGCGAATAATGATATATTTGAAAAACAATGTTACTATTTCATTGAGCTTTAGATGTTTCAGCACCACTGCAATTTGTGAGGAACAAAGACTATATAGGACTGGCTGTGATATTAAGCTCACAGATAGACTGTTTAAGATTAAAATTACTGCATTGTTACGAATAGGCAGCTATTTTTACGAATCAAAAGTCATCTATATTCTTAAATTCTTAAAGTTAGCATTAACTTAATGTGTTTTAATATTCAGTGTACATCTCTTAACAGTTTAACATCATCTAATACTCGTATAAAAATATTCTGATTATATTCCACATTAATGAGGGCCATACAACCCATTAGTTACTTAATAAACATAAATGGTTTGTTTATAAAAAAAACTAAACAAAATAAACACTGCAGTCTCAAAATGACAATGGAAAACATGCCGACTAAAAAAGGAAAACATGCACTTATTTTAATAATCCACAGATCAAAGAAGATGTTTGTTGTATTCTCGATATGTGTTTTCATATTATTATTTCTAATACAACGTATTGATAAAGCACAGCCAATACTTATGAAACATAATGAATGTCCATTCATTACCTAAAGTATTAGTTCAAAGATTTTTTTTGTTTAATGCCGTCTATCAGTAACTAGTGTATCTAAAACGTTCAGAGCATACTATAATTTCCCCTTAAGCCTTTATGTGATGTTTAACCAACTGTGAAAACTGTTTCAGGACCAACTTGAGCGAAGAAATCAACATCAGGAGCGCTCTGAACAGAGGGTGGTCAAGTTGCCCAAGCGAAGTTCGTCAGCAGTACGGAGAGGAGTACTTCACCAACTACTCGGTACGTTGTTTGTTGGTATTGTACCGCCGAGAGAACGAGAAGACGCAGCTGGAGAAGCACGCTGAGCGCGTGCAATGTAACGGGCACGTGCCTCCAAATTGCAGGATCGGATCGTCAGCTTCTCGATCCACACGTGCTTCAAGAACACGTCGGCGGTGGTGGACTCCATGGTGGATGCTGCCGTGGGCGCCAGCCCGAAGGTAACAACGACTGTAGTTCTTGCCTGACAAACCAGTATCAACTCTTATGATGAACTTCATCCCAACAAAGAGCCAGCCAAAAAGACCATCCGAACATTGAATTTCAAAAAATTTAAAACAATACTTCTTGGCAAATCACTGAAGTCTGTGCCCAAAGGCAGTAAAATTAACTGAAGCTCAGCAGAAGGCACCATTGAATAAATGCAACTTAGCTAAGGTAGTTTAAGATTTACGTAGTTTCCACTTGAACAAATTCGCAATGACATTGGGTTCAGGTGCATATATTCTGTTTAGGGCGCGGAATTTACAGCAATAGGTGGAAGTTGCAACAGTAACTGGAATTTCTCGGGGTGATCCCATTTTATCCACTCCTTCCAAAACTTAACTATCACCACATTTGAAAAATTTGGGCCTTTGCCTTTACTGTATTCCATACAGGGAAAATACGGAGAAAGTTTATAGAACTGCAGAATTAGATAAAACAGGCTTTAAGCGCGATTTATTGTCACGAGATTCTACTAGGTTCGTAAAAAATCGAACATGACTAATAACCATTATTTACTGAGAGTCTTAAAACCTTGCATTCAAAGTTAATGGCCCTTCAAAACCTATAAATTTTGTTAGCACATTAACTCATTATTATTTATTGTTTTGTTTCAGATCACATACTCCTGTGTACCGAGTGCAATACTTTCGCTGATTCCCAACAGTATTAACGATGCCATTCATAAACTCATATTACGAACGAAATACCAGCCAGCTGCTTGTAAGTGTTGTTTCCGTAAATATATAATTTGTTAGTAACGTTAAGATATCCTAGTATAAAACATATGGGACATTTCAAGTTATCTGGATTTCATCTGTAACTAAGGAATACAATAACAATTTTTACATTAATTAGTGTCTCAACTAAACGAAAGTGTTTCTTGTGATAGCTTAATCTTTCAAAGATAATTTCTTGTTTCAGTAAACCCCATTTGGAAGAAGAAAGTCAAAGAATAGTCTTCTTAGATTGTCGTCTACTGATTAACACATTACATGATGTATTCTATAAGGTGTCATTAAATCATTAAAAAAAAAAAAAAAAACTGTTTTAAATTAAATATTTTCCAGGCATGCGACAAAATGTTATCTATATTTTAAACTAGCCAAAATTGCACAAAAGTATTCACTGTAGATAATTTTGAACCAAGCAAATACCTAGTAATTAAGAATCTTAAACAAGGCAATACTATAACTATTCCCAGACAGAAATTTTCACACAAAAATTGATAAACTATGTCAAAGAAGTATACATTGCTTTAATGAATCCTTCAGATTATTAAAAGAAATATACTACCCTAAGATAATAATAATAAAATAATAGTTAGTTCGACCATGGGTAGGATTTAAAAAAATCTAGCAAATAAAAAAATCATATTAAAAATAATACCAGACATCTTATCTCAAAGTTCTATAGTTTCTTAGTCTACACTATTCACAAAATAAACGTGAAAAAAATTAAAACCAAATGAAATGAAATATATAATATATATATTATATGAAATAAGCTAGTGGCCCTAAACTTCTATTAGGCGCTGTTATTCCTTGCACCGTGCTCTTTTAATTATTTCCAAAGCCTTTTTTTACTTTTTATATTGGTTCAAGTTTTTTTTGTGGTGCAATGGTTACGTGTAATTATGTAATTTTTTTCCAGATAAATGCTTACACAAAACGAAGAAAGCAACAATTAAATTAAATTACATACATTTCCTTTTAACTTTAAAAAAAAATTAATTACTAGTTTTATAATTTTTCGTAACGATATGTCTGTTCCGGGCTTCGTATGTCACACCACTGTTAATTGTGTAGCAGTGCATCTGTTGGGCTGGTTTTGTTTATTTTTTCCGTGCGTACGTTCCGTCATTTTGCCATTATAGTGTACACGGTTCTACCTAGTACCCCGAGGACGCGTATGGCAGCGCTGGCTGTCACCAGTCCTCGACAAAATATCGATACTTCAGCTAGTACGAACCACACTCGCTAGATCGCGCCACAGTCATTTTTACAATGTGCAAACGTGAGTACAAGTGAAAATGATTTTTTTAAATCATATTTAGGCTTAACCTCTAGTTGACAGCAATGCCATTAGACGGATTTCGCAATTCGTATTCAACTTAAAACACAAGTAATACAGAGGGGATAAAAATATACATAACAGTATACCTTACACAATACTCAATTTTAGTCCAACATCTTCAAAATTATTGTATAAAAAATTTGACAGTGAGACATCCATGGAATGTCATCCCTTCCTTTATAAAATTGGATAGCAGTCCTATACATAAAACGTTTTCATTAAAAATAATGTCCGAAACATTATTTTTAATTAAACCATTTCAAACCAATCAGAATCTTCTAACTACAAAATACACACGACTGTGGCAGCTTCACAATTTTTAACTTTGAATGAAATTTAATTATTTTTTCGTAGAAACATTCAAATTGAAAACTTAGGTAAAAAGTTACTTTTTAAAAAAAATCTTAGATGGGAAGCTTACATAGCATTTTAATATTGTTATACAGTTTTTTTTAGTATGCAGGTAAATTCCAAACCAGTTTTTAAAATAGCAAAATGCTTGTAAATCATTTCGAACTCCAGTTTATGCGATATTGTGAAGTACCGTACTGATAATATTTGAGGGAAGATATGTATAATTATTTACTGGTAAAATAATTTTGTAATATATATATTTTTAAATTACTATAGTTGAAATGATGACTACCAAACAATAGCTTGATTTAGGTTGCGATTTTAATGTGTTCTAGCGGTAAAATTATAAATCAGAGCTTTGAGATAGTTTCAAGAGCCTTGACTCAAATATATTTACACTAGCTGACCCGGCAAACGTTGTTTTGCCATATAAATTATTTCTAGGGAATTTATAGCTGCAGTACCCGGCGTTGCCCGGGCTGAATACATGATGAAGGGTACCTTTTTCGAAATCAGATGTAGTTAGTAATTGTCTTCTTAATTTGAATGTCAAGTGTGCAAAATAATTTATATCACTTTCAGATCCCGACAGACGTTGCTCTGCCAGTTTATAGTTATTTACCTGGTCTGTATGTAATCTATACTCTATAAAGTAATATAGAAAAAAGCTTAAAAATAAGAGATTACAAATATAGAAAAAATTCAATTATCTAGCTAATGCTCGACATGCATTGCAATGCCTCATTCAGCTATGTTTTGTAATATGTTTGAAGTAGTTACACATATACAAATCATCTATCCATCTCTCTAAACATATATTTATCTCTATCTACATCTTTATATATCTATGCATCTCTCTATCGCTATTTATCTCATTATATCTACATATTTACATATATACCTCACACTATCTCTATCTCTTCTATATATAAATCTCTATATAGCTATATACATCTATATATCTCTTTATCTAACCCATTTCATTCTCTATACCTCGCTCTATCTCAACTTATCTCTCTGTCTCTCTCTATCTCACTCTATATATATCACTCTATCTCTGACTCTCTTTTATATTTAAATAAATTATGTCATTAGTGTGCACTTATACAACAAAAACAGACGAATTACCGCTATATAATATGAAATAAACACATTTTTGAAACGATTTGTGCTCCAACTATTGCAAAATAGTTATACCGTCTCAGAAACCTTCACGGGCATGCGCATTACAACTCACCAAAATTGCATCGCAATTGGATGAATGGTATAGTAACGCATACGGCACAAACAAACGAAAATTAAAGACATGACAAACGCATCAAACGATGGTGAGTTTAAAATTCAAGGCAACTAACTCTATCTATTGACGAAGTTAAGAACAAAACGGTTATGAGCGCCTTTATTTTGCTAGCCGCTGCGAGCTCCACTAAGCGGGCTGGTCTCACCAAGGAGAAAAATATGAATTTGCCAGACCTTACTATGTGTATGATCGTGTGGCAGACATAGAGAAATGACACTCCCTCACTATTTGTATGTCTATGACCTATGATTTTTTCTGTTATAAAATGAAATTATCACTTTTTCACTCCCTTAGGGATGGAATTTCATATTAATATGTGGTCTATGTGTTAATCCAGGTAATGAGCTCGCTGTAGGCGGGGAAGGTTGATCAAGTGTTAATTGATCAGCTATCGACCGGGGTTGAAAAATATAAAATTCTATTAAAAATTAGGGGTTGGGGGTAGAAGGGTGAAAATTTAGGGTTGTGTGTATTTTTTAATGCCACATTATAAAAAAAATAAAATAAAAAATTTTCTCCAAAAATTAAAAAAAAAAAAATTTAGGGGTGGACTACCCCTAACATTTAGGGGGATGAAAAATAGATGTTGGCCGATTCTCATAGATACCGGATAAGCACAAAAAATTTCATCAAAATCGGTCAAGCCGTTTCGGAGGAGTATGGCAACGAAAACTGTGACACGAGAATTTTATATATTAGATGTACAATGCAATGAAACTACAGTCACACCCAATTAAAATAGATACTTTAATAGTGCAAGATGGCTTTATGTATGTAAGAGCGTGTGATTATCGCTGATTACTATGAATACCATATTATTTTGTTACAGTCACTGTTGTACCTGATTGGAAAGTATAGGACTGCTGGTACTTGATTTTTCGATCTACTGTAGATGGGCGAACTGGTGAATTTGACTACACATTCATTTCGAGTTGATTCCTAATTATAGTTTACGTCTTTATTTACTCTCACAATGATGCTTGCACAGCCCACTAACACCGATGCGAACTAAAAAACAACCCAATTCCGATTTAGCGACGGCAAAAACTACTTGATATCTCAGTGTAAAGAATGCAATACCTGTCTCGTCCTACAATGGTGGCTGCTAAAAATATCTGGCACAGCGAATATCGAAGTCAAAGATAGCTACAGAATTATACATCGCAGTGTTATGCAACGGAAGGTCTACGACAAGACGGGACCTCCAGTATGATAGTGGGCTTCGAACCAATTAACAATGTTGATGTTTAACATCTTAGCTCTCAGTATACGGCATTTGGTAGAAGTAATTTCGAGAATGGAACGGGAGTGGCATGGAATGGAAATGTGTAGACATGAAGCTGCCATCTGTGGAAATATCGAAAATATGGCGGACCCGCGTGAATCATCCGTATATACTGCTTTCGTGAACATTGCAGAATTTACACCTCGCATATATATATGTGTGTGTGTGTGTGTGTATATATATACACACAACTTCATAACAGTACAACTATCCTTTAATAATTTATAGTCATAAAAAAATAATTACAATTTAAAAAATACGTTAAAATGCTGGCATTAAAATTTTGAAAACCCTTTGTTAAACATTTAAATATAGAGATAGCACAGCGTTCATCATACTGTAGAGATACAACAAATTGTTAACCTACATATATTCGACGCCATGAAAAATAAAATAATTTCGGGATTAAATTCTTAGTGTTAAATCTTAAATCAGCTCAATACGGTTAAGGTTTGTTTGTAGGACGTATTTACAGACTGATTTCAGTCGTATGAAAAAAAAAAAATATATATATACACACACACACACATACTTAGTGTTATGTGTGCTGTATGTTTGAGGTAAATAATTTGGCAGTGCCATAAAAGTATAACTTCTAACGCGTGTACCTAAGTACACACTCCCCACTTTTTTTTTTAATTCGTTGCTCAAGAGACATTCAGAAAGTTACATTGAGGTAGAGCAATAGGTCACAGAGCGTGACGTCTCAGAAGTCGAGGCCAGAGAGATTCTACCCACGAAACTGCATATTATCGCAATCAACTGAATGGCTGTGCGCACTCTTCCATAAAAAAAAAAAAAAAAAAAAAAAAAAAAAAAAAAAAAAAACCCAAGGTGATTCAAGCACTGTTGAAGGCCAAGGACTGAGATTTACCGTCTCAGAAACGTTCAGGCGTGGCATTTACACACGTTAACATTTCCAGTGACTGCAGAAAAAATAAATCACACCATCGACACACTGCAGTATTCCGTCGACGAGCGTAATTAATACCGAGCGAAGTGGCGCAACGGGACACGCTTTCAGGCGAACTCCAGTTCGAGTTTGGTCCAACCATTCAGACTTCGGTTTACCATGGTTTAACAAAAAAACACTACAGACAAATAAATACCTTTTTCCAGTACCCATGGCCCATTTCTTCTTTAACTTCCCCGATGTTTATCTTGTGTTCAGGGCCGTCGAGTGGGTGACAGTGATAAAGAGGATTGGGGGGGGGGGGGGAATATCCTCCGGAGTCCGGGTGGGTAAACGATTGTGTTTTAGGGGGGGGGGGGGGGGTTGAGTTCCTAGTATTTACAATGCTTGTGTTTACACTGATAGGACGAAAATTACGAGAGTATTGTTCACATTGCTACGGACCAGATCGCGCCGCGCGCCAGGTTCGGAGCTGGCTGGCGGCCCCGCACTGCCACTGACGTCACGCGCCGTCCTCTGACGTAGGGCATGCCACGCGTGCCTGACCGGAATCACAAGGGTCCTCGCTAACCCCCCCTTCTCGCTTCCCTCGCCATCCCGCCTCAGGCCATTGTCAATGACACTTTTAGCTGCCTGGGGATTATGCGGGTTCTCCCGAGGCCTACGCGCGTAGTGGCACGAATAAACACTGCCTTTCTGGACTTTTCGGGCGTCGGGTCGGCCCAAGGTGACGCGACACTTCCAATCTCCCAGTTGGTTCCAGAAAGTCTGCCAAGAGTATAAAAGCAGCGACGCCGGCCTGCACGAGAGTTCAAGCGAAGAGCGAAGCAGCGGAGAGAGTCTCCCCCCCCCCCCCCCCGGGGAGTGATACTGGCAATACCCGTGCGATCAGCGGGAGGTGAAGAGGGCAAGTGGCCCTTGCTGGGCGAACCGGACCTATCGGGAGGCGATACCTGCGAGTGAAGTCGGGTGCGACGAGCGATAGTTGGGACTGTACTGCGGCGCGGCGTGGGTGAGTGTGCGAAGGAAGCGGACAGAGGCGGACAGAAAAGCGAGCCACTGTCAAGCCAAGCTCCAGTCGAAAGGGTTAATGTTTCAATGACCAGTGTAGGACTAATTGTTGTGGACAGAGATCTTGAGTGCATTAATTAAATTGATGGTGTAGACATTAGTAATAAATAAAACCGACCCAATTAATTGGGCTATACCTTACGAATCCTGTTTTCTCCCCACATACTCGTAACAATATAATTCATAGGGAACCTTACAAGTCATGCGAAGAGTACTGATCACATTTACAGTTACGGCAACGATGAACGTTTATAGACTTTAGGGTTTTTTTTTTTTCGGGAAAGTTGTACATTAATTAATAGGGAGGGGCCCGGCAAAATGAATTGTGTTCTCGTTTGCAATTCTCGCTGTCGACGAGACCAGAGACCCGATTGAAGTAACTACGCAGTTGTGAGCAAGCATGACTTGACTCTACCCAACACTGTAGACCATTTTCATTTGCAACCCCGCGAGAAGCCTGTCCGGTTGCGCACCGGGCGTATGTGCAGCGAAGAAGCCTCCTCATACGTCAATCGCCCACTGCATAGGTTCCTATATTTACTTTTCATACTTAGTCAAACTGCAGTGGAAAACATTGTGAATTCTGCTTAGCGCCTAGGTGCAATGGTTAACGTGTCCACAGCTTTTACTACTGAGTCATGGGATCAGTTAGGGTGCAGGGGGGGTGCACCCCCCCCCCCCCCCCGGGATGTACAACCAAGGCTACAGAGACTCCGCCGTGACGTAGGCGCAGCGGAGTGGCTGTTGTGTCCCCCCCCCTTCCCCCTCCAAGACCTTATATCCGAGACCTGTTCTCTCGGCCAGACGCTGTTCAGCGAAGCACGTCGCGTCCGGGAGCCAGCAGCTCGTCAGTCGAAGGACGACGGGCGCGGCCTTCCTTCCTCTTCGAGGCTGCCGTGTCGACCAGCCAGCACGACCAGGTGAGCTAAACCCGGCGATTCCTGTTCGGCCATACGTCAACAACATCGTTTGCCGATTCGTAGAAGTCCATCGCACGCTTAGCTTGCAGCACGGAGTAAATGACTGGGGACGCACCACAACGCCGAAATACCACAACGCCGAACGTACAATAACGCCCAAATGCCAAATTGACCACAACGACGACAGCTAGAAAACTGCTGTGTACCACAACGCCGAAATACATTAACGTCGAAAAATGTCATTGCAGGACTGCGACAAAGGTAAGGTTAGGTAAGGTTAGCACACAAATTCATTCAGTGGTTTTTCATTTTGCTCCTATGCCACCCCCCCCCCCCCCCCCCCCCCCCTCCATGCAGCAACATTTTTTTTGGCGTTACTGTATTTCGGCGTTGTGGTACACAGCAGTTTTCTAGCTGTCGGCGCTGCGGTCAATTTGGCATTCGGCGTTATGGTATTCGGCGTTATTGTACGTTCGGCGTTGTGGTATTTCGGCGTTGTGGTAACGACCCGTAAATGACGACCACTGCAGCCAGACTGATAACACCCGACTTGTTTACATTACAAATCTTATTTTTCATACAATCATTTATTATAATACGTTTTAATAAGTATATTAAACTTTACTATTTTTTAATTATTTTTATAAAAACCATATATTAGTGTCTAATTACAGTAGTATTACAGCTGCAGTCATTGCAACAAAAATGGCGGTGACAACAAACGACGGCTAATCGCGGAGAACGTGTAACCCGTGACAGCACAGACGTTTCACACGCATTTCTGCAACAACGCAGAATCACGACAATGTTTCAGGAGGTTTTACGTTTCATTTTTGCAAAAGGAATACGCCGTGGCCTGTGGTGAGCCACCATCTTGGCCAGAGCCTGTCCGCAGTGATCTCACGGGAGTCACGAGAGAAACGTCGGAATGACCGCCCCCAGGAATCGAACGCGGGCTCCACGGACGGCGACTGCAGCGTTTCATCAGAGCGATCTTCACGAGTTGCCAACACAATAAATTATTAAGCTGAAATTATAACTCGCCATTCGCTTCGCTGCAGTGCGTGGAGTTTGGAGACTCGTACTTTTTCTCGCTGTTCGCTTAACATCGCTGTGATTCGATTGTGCGTCGTTGAAGAACGAAATTTAAAAATAAAATATACACATTAGTTTAATTTTTTTATATACTTGCAAATAAACAAATAAAATAAATACATTAAAAAAAGTAATTTCCCAAAATAACACCACCTTTTCTGAATTTTCTTCAGAGCAAATAAGCGAGTATCACTCGCCTTGTATAGTTAACGTTCGCATACATACATACATACATACATACATACATACATACATACGTACATAAATGCGCAGGAGTTTTTTCGCAGGTAAGTAGTAAATAAATTCGCTCGATATTACATTTGTTTTTCATCGCACGGTTACGCCAAGAGGCCTGGACTACAGGGTGTCCGAACCACATGGAGCCCATGACTCGGTGCTTCCAAATGCGAGTCATGCCGGGTTGTTGGTATCGAACCCAGAACCCTCACCGCGCGAGCCACGGGCACCGGGTCACTGTCGCCCAATTTGATCGAAGATTTGGCGCTGAGATTAAGGTTGTTTGGTACCTTTCAGCTCCATATTTTGTATTTACACCAAAAATAGCTCTAGGTACTAGTTTTTTTATAATCTACGTCATATAATGCAAAATTTTAACTCTCGATTAATTTTCATGTAATTAAAACAACAGAAAGTTACTGCATAAGAATCAGCTGTCAAATTCAAATTTTTTAAAACCCTTTCAGCATATTCGTCCAGTGAAGCGGACAATTTATACCTCAATGATACACGCAGTTTATCAAACGTCGAATGCACGTACCTAATTGCTTTGCTAATAACATTAAAATGAAAAGAAAAAAAAAACAGAATTTTACACACTTTCGGTATGTTGCTATTTGCCACCCCAAATCCCGGGGTTAGAAATAAAAAGACGGGATCGAATTCTCAAACTAGGGTGTAAAAAAAAATTCAAATATTTTAAAACTTTGGCGTTTAAATGAAGTATTTAAATATATGTGATAAGTAGAGACCGGAAAAATTCGCGAATTCATTTCGCGATAGGCTAAAATACAAATAGTTATACCTCAGTGCTGCCTCTGCTGTTGGCTCACAACTCACCTGGGTGACTCTGGGCCAATGAGAAACACCCAACCAACGCTTTATCGAATCACAGGCTGCTACGTTGGGGCGTCTCACAAGACAGCAGCCAATGGGTGGGTGACATTTGACCGAGAGTACGTGACACTATGGAGTTCATCCTACATGTCATTGAACCCGCGAATTTTTCCGGTCCCTAGTGATAAGTTATAAATACACGCCTGTTATCGTTAGAAGGGCACTGCAGCGGCAGCAGAAGTAGGCCGGAGTCCTGTAATGAAACCGACACCGCAGACAATGCCGCGCGACCTTGAGAGGGAAGGTTTCTTCACGACCCCCTCTCCACGGACTACCGCGGCCATGATGTAAAGAAGGGGAGGTGAAACCGTGCGCAGGTTTTCCCCCTCCACGCGGTCCCTTGCTACGTCACCTTGGTTGTAGCCAGCGCTCTTCTTCCAGGCGCTTCCCATCCATTTCATCTGCGTCTCGTGCGAATTTTTGTTATTGTTGGTGTTTACATAATCCTGAGTGCTTTTATGTAGCTGTGCAGTGTTCGGATTTCACAATCATTTCAAAAAGACTCGAGATTCTGGCATAAAATATTTTTCTTTTCCAAAAAATGAAGATCTTTGCAATAAGTGGGTGAACGTATGTAAAAGGAAGGACACATTCTGTGTTAGCAGAGGTAAGTTTAAACAAACGTGATTTTAAGTAGAAATGTCACTTGTTTTATAATACGAGTATTTATTTTTAATTTTTTATATGATTAACTGTAGGTTAATATTAGGTCAAGGATTATATTTTGTGCAAAATACTGAGTTATTATCTATAATAATAAAGTATTTCGCTGTAAAAAGGTTATTTACTGAATTAATTTATTAAAAATTAAATCTTAACGTATATATACCCACCCATTAATAACAACTCAAATCAATTGTTTTTAAAATGTTTGTGTGTTCGGGCATCAGCGAGAACTACAGAATTTATTTCAATTTAACTTTTTTTCTTGTTTGTTATAGAACTAACCTAAACACTAGGTTGTGTAGTATTAATAAAGAAGGGAAAATATTTCATCAATGCATGTAAACAAATCGAATGAAAGTAGGAATGTGAACCCGTTATACATAAAAAAGAAACATGCGCATTTTTTCTATTGTTCAAAATGTTCTCTTTAATGGAGTGGGGAGGACATATGATATCATTACGTTTAAATATATTTAAGTATACACGCAAAACCGTGAGATAAGAATTATAAATAGTATTTAACGCGTTAAAAAAACTGCCATTTTAAATACTTAAAATTAAGGTTTGCAGGGACCATAGATCAGTACATTCTCAGCGCACGTGCGTGTGTGCTCCATAGGTGAATCCTGAAGGGGGGAAGGGGGGCACAGGGGCACGTGCCCTCCCACCCATCTAAGGGTAAAATATACATTGATTAATAACGACTTTTGCAGTAATAAACAGGTATCATACTAGGCCCAGACTCATGGCAACCCCCCCCCCCCCCCCCAGTAATTCCTGGATCCGCCCCTACTGTGTCTACAATCCTAACACTAACACAACTCGGCTATAACTAAAAACAGTTTAGAACATAAGTTTGCATGTTTGTAGGTATTCATTTTTCTAGATTATAAAACTATAAAGCGCATGATATATATAAAAAAAACAGCTATGTATTGAAAATTGTACAGCGCGGCCTTGGAATAGTAATTATGGAAGGAAGCGGCTTTTCCGTAAAACTAGATATAAGTGGGAAAAATGGTATTTCCGATTTTAATGTTTTATGATTACAATGATTTTATTCTATTTCAATATTTTTATATTTTTAATGTTTTTATCACACCATTTCCCTTGAATGTATTGCCTTCAAATCATTTTAGTATTACAGAATCCAGGAGGAATTTTGAAACGCCAATTTTAAGGAGAATTAGATGAACTTAGATATTTATTTTGTAATTTTTTTCCATGGAAAGCCCGTGACTCTCTTCAAATTATGCGAGTGCCTGCAAATGCACAATGTACAGCAGGTAAAACAATACTTATTTTGTTATAACATGGAATTTTCAGTAATCAAAATGATAGCAAGCAACATTTTTGAGTTTTCAGAAGTTAAAATTATAAAAATGGAGAAAGAAACACCTACAGCCAAGATACACGCGTTAAAATTACATTCAAATACCTATAAGGGACGGGAGTTCAAGCCATTATGAATCGATTTTGGCTTTAATAAAATGTAGTGTAGAAGGCATACGGGTTTTGTGAAATATTTAGTGGCGAGTTATTTTGCAATTGAGTTATTTTTAGTAATCAACCAACAATTATGTGCCATGTTTTAACGCACAATGTGCTTGGGGGATTTGAATACTATTAGGTTTTTCCTTTCCAAGATGATAAACAAATCCAACCTTTTCGTTTTTTTTTGCCGTGAAAAAAAATTTGTATGCCTGCAAGCTGTTTTTTGCTGAATATTGTAGAGCTATTTGGTTTAATAATATGTTTTTAAATATTTTTTCTATCATTATTTACCCTTTTGTTTATTGTTTGTAAATAAATAAAATTAAATTTAGTAAATAAATCAAAAGCGCTTATGTTTATGTAAATTACAAATAAGTATTTATAGAAACTTTGCTTTGTGTCAGATGCTTTTTTTTGTAATACGTTTGTATTATTATTTGCCGCCTGCATCCTGAATGTTTATTATATCTATTTAATTAATATTCATAATAAATATTTTCGAAGTATATTCATTCCAATTCCCATTACCATTCCGTGTTTACAAGACTCAATCAACATTTTGAAGTGATGAAACAGCAGAAAAATATTGTTTCGTTGATTTTATTATTAATATAAACCCCGTGTTTGGATGCTAATACATTTATTTAAACTGTATGTTCTAAATGCATGCTATGCAATGTACATAGAAAAGTATTTCTACGCTTCGTGGTCACTCTTACTATTCAAACGATTGTAAATGAACTGTCTCTGCGTCGTATTCCCGTAAGCGCGCTGCGTGTAGACCGGGCGGTGCGACCAAGGTGACGTAGTGCGCAGTGGAGGACGAGTTTCGGCGGCCGGAAGGTTTCACCTCCTCTTCTTTACATCATGACCGCGGCGAACAGCAGCACTCGGCGCGCGGGAAAACCGACACTCGACGCCGTCGTTCGCCAGGCACAAGAGGCTTCACGTCTGTGAGAGTTCATGCGACTCGGTCACGTATATTTGTAAAAATACTACTCGAGGTTCGTGTCTTGCCGAAAGCGAGAGGCCACTGAAGCTGGAGTCAGCAATGCCACAACGGACACGACACGACAATTGCGATTTTACATCGTACATAATTCCAGTACGACAGAGTTAACAGCGTAGGGTTGCAACACCAAGCCAACATTAACACGACCAACTCTCATATGGCTGTCTGCAAATCTTCTCATGCCAAATGCGACCATAAAATGCAGTACAGAATGAGCTAAAATAGCGTAGGCCATATATATATATATATATACACATACATACATACACACACTGTTTATAGCTTAAGTTCATAAATATATAACTTTTATTCGTCTCTGGAACAAAGTTAGATTATTTTAAATACCAGGAAGCAAGACTATTTCAAATAAAATAAAAGTTCTATATATTAGGGGGGGGGGGGGGGAAATTCTTTACGTGATTTATAAGGCAAAAACGTTAAATAGGGTAACTTTGAGCCATGATGTGTACCCATAATCAAATTAATAATTCGTTAAAATACGCGCGTACATACAGTATATTGCATACAAGATAATAAAGGACAGAAAAATAATTCCACTGTTAGCTATTCGAAGAATTGAAAATAAACGTAATAAACAAACGCAAAAAAAAAATTCAACGTAAAGATTTACCAAGTCAATATTTTTGGTAAATATATATTTTTAGAGTTAAGTATTATGTTTTCATGTTGATTTTCGTGGGCCCCTTAATGTGTTACAATTGAAACCCCTCATCCATTCTTCATGATATAACCAAGGGGCATCAAGTATTTGAATAAGTCGCACAAAGGGACGTGTCCTGTTCTCCCTTCTCAAATTGCATTTCCACACGAAATTAAAATAAAATATGTGTTGCACAAGTTTTTATACATGATGTCAATTCATTATGTTTGAAGTTTTAATTACCATTTTTGACGTGACGTCTAATAAATCGATGAACGCCGGCTGCACGCACGAAAAAATGTCCCGTTGCGCACATTGTCCCGTTACGCTGTGTCCCGTTGCGCTTATTGTACGCTTGCGCCGCATCTATCTCACTTCCACTCGATTGGAACAACCATCGATTTGACTTTTTCGAGGTACATTAAACTTGAAACACTCCCATTCGTTTCCCACTTTTCCTATCATCGTCCTATCCTTAACAGAATAACACAGATTTGAAGAAGTTAAACAGCAAACATGTATAAAAGTTATAGTTAAAATAATCTCTTCGTTAAACTAATAAACATATTTGAATTAATGAGTGAAAATAAAAGTAAATTTATAAATTAAATTGTAGGTTTCATTTCCCTCCTTCTTTGTATCCATACAAAATACAGTAGTGGATAATTAAATAAAAATGATTCAATTTTATTCATAAAAGTATGAAATCATTTCATCAATGTTTTGTTATGACGTCACGTTAAACTATCGTCCGTAAACCGAATATACAGACAACCAATTTTTTTATTTACTGTGCTTTACTTTCTGGTTTTATTTTGAGCACTATTGTCATGTTCTCATTACCGGGAATATTTCTGTGAGTATAAAACCCGACGACGCGTACCATTAATGATAATCTAGACAGACTAGACGAACAACGTGGCCATGCTTTTAAGTGGCTTGCTGGAAGCGGGCAGATAATTTGGGAAAAGCTAAATCGAAAAGAGAATGTTATTTTGCATTCGTCACTGAGAAAAAATATCTTAATTTAGTAGCAGGATTAATGCCGGGAAGGAAGACTAAAAAAAAAAAAAAATGTTTATCGTCTATGTCTTGTTGACCGCTAAGTCGTTCGAGGCGGAAACACTGAATAAATCAGTTATATTGAGGAATAAACCAGCCAGGGTCTTATTAAAAGAAACCACTAGAAAGAACATTAGGTTCAAATTATTTTGGTAAACATAATTCATGTCTCCTTGACTGTGACGTTCAGCGTTTAACAATGGCAACACGTCACTTAGTTTGTGTATAGTTTTGAATACTGCACATTGCAAAAGTTTATCAAGCTTGTTCTTTCTTTGTAAATATTATGAGCTATGAAACAAGATGTATATTTTTGTACAAAGATAAAATAACAAATCGATATTACTGACACAGAGGGATTGCTAAACATTCAGAGAAAAATGTTCTTGTGAAGGAAAACCATTTCGTGGGTCAGACATTCGACGAGGAATACACTTAAGGAAAAAAGTAATTTATCAGGCATACACAGGAATATATATATATATATATATATATATATATATAAGTAGGTGTATTTGGTATGTATGAGGACAGGGGAGGGGGGAGGGGGATCGGGGATCCGATCCAGACACCTTAAGGCTTCGCTTCATCACCCATGTTGGATTACGTCACTTCCTTCGACCATGCACACACGAAAAAGTGTCCCGTTATGTTCATCAGCCATGTACGCACGAAAAAATGTCCCGTTACAGTAGTTGGAAATGGGGGGTTCAAGCACAGGCGCAGGAGCCAGGAGCCCGCCATCTTGGATGACGTCATCGGCGGCCATCTTGGATGACGTCATCGGCGGCCATCTTGGATGACGTCATCATGACCTTTGACCTTGACCTTTGACCTTGCTAATCTATGCCAATCTATGCCAATCTATGCCAATCCGTATGCTAATCTATGCTAATCTGTATGCTAATCCATGCTAATCTGTATGCCAATCCATCCGCCATTTTGTATTTCTAGAAATTTCCACCAACTTCGAATCATGACGTCACCGTTGCACTTTGTGTCACGGGCGCCATCTTGGATTTGAATTTTTTTTTTCGAACTTTAAAATCCGATGTAAACATCAACCGCCATCTTGTTTTCGTCTGCTGGTGGCCGCCATCTTGTTTTCGTCTGCTGGTGGCCGCCATCTTGTTTCGTCTGCTGCAGGCCGCCATCTTGTTTCCGTCTGCTGGAGGCAGCCATCTTGCGACGTCATATAGTTCTGTTGGTCGCCACCAGATAGCAGCAGGGATTATTTTATTTTTTTTCTTTAACTAAAATAATTTCAGTGCCGAGGCTGGGATTCGATCCATGGGACGTGAAAACGTCCGGGATGTCGTGGTTACGAGGCGGACACCTTGATACTAGACCACGAGACCAATTGGGATATAGTGGAATAAATAATCTATATATGCCACGTACTGACGTCAAGTTTTATGATAAAAGGGGGGGAGGGTGTCTTTGGCTTCCCAAATGCATGAAATTCAAATTATTATTATACCATCGCCATCTTTAATTCCAGCACAGACTACCAGATGGCGCCAAATTCAAATATTAGTTAGGGAGTCGGCAGGCAGGTGTCGCATGCCGCCATCTTGGTTCTCAAGTTGGCTGGTAGATGTCGCTAGTATCGCGCGCCAAATTCAAAAATTAGTTGCCGTCACTGCCACCAGGGTATCTGACAAGTCCTAATTAATATACTCATACACATCCTACCTCTATGACTTCTACAAACAGACTGATTGTCTGCGTATAATTACATTTTACCATTCTCTAAGACATTTATAAGTATCAGTACCTTGGGGGATATAGGTTATAAGAATTAAAAAATAATAAGTAATGTGTAGGTAAAATCTTATATATTAAATTAAGAACATAAACTGAAACAGAAACTATACAACCAAAACAGAAACTATACAACAAAAAAAGAAACTATACGACAAAAATGGAAACTATTAAAACAAAAAAAACAGAAACTATACACCAAAAATGGAAACTATACACCAAAAATGGAAACTATACACCAAAAATGGAAACTATACAACAAAATGAAAACTATAAAAAAATTGAAACTATACGACGAATGGAAACAACAACCAAACTGCCAAACTATTTACAACAAAAACTATTTACAGAAAAAAGATTATTCATCGCCTCCGATATAGCCGTGGGGGACCGTGCGGATACCGTCTTCACAGATTAAACGTTTGTCGTCCTCCCACGTTATGGCTAGCTTATTGCTGTATTCGCTATACAGCACATGCTTTCTCGACCGTATGGCTCTAACACCTGCCCTCCTTGTGCGGTGGTCTTGCAGGGCATCCAGGTAATCACCGAATGTGATGTGGTTTTTGATCACACAACGCTGGATGCCCTTAGCCTTCTTCTCAACCTTGCCACCACACATGTATGCATAGAGTTTGGCCCGCAGACTGACAAACTCGCTCATTACTTCTCCCCCACATTCATCTTTGAATTTGCCAACAACTTTCTTGTTTATGGGGGAGAAGCATGGGTGGTCAGGAGGGTAGCAGCTGGTGTCGAATTCAGACATGAACTTAGGGTCCGCTTTTAGATCATGGTAGAAGTCCTGTGTCTGAATCTCATACACAAAGCTGTCTGTATCCATATATGCCAGATGAATATTTTCCTGATATTTCGGTTTCATAGTATTATAGTGGAAGTCGTACATGAGTGTTTTTGATAGATCAAGTACTGCGAGTCCGGCATAGATTGGCTTGTCGAAAATGATGGTCTCATGGTTCAGGTGGACAAGACTCAAGTTTGGCTCATACATTGTGCGGTCCTTGAAGGACGGACGACACACCAACTTCTTAAAACGCTTCTCGGAGCACACCAACTCCATTTTGAGCCTCCGTCTCTTGTTCTCCATTAGTTTGCCAAATGTCGAGTTCACAGCGAGCTTGAAGAACTCCTTCTCGAACTCGTTGGCTGCTGCTTTGCGCTTGTTGGTGTTCAGCCGAATATAGGGCTCCAACCATGCCGACTGCTCAAACTGAAGAACTTTATGTATTCTTATGATTTTTAGACCATGCGATACTGCTTGCTGTAGGTTTTTGTAGTGAACGATGTAGTGCTCTTTATTTTCCAGCGTTGTCATCAGCTTTGATTGCTTTGAGCCGGGCGGACACTGATTTACGGGAAGAAATGGCAGGTCTTTGTGACTTTCGTGGAGTTCGAGAGGGTACTCCACATCACACTCGATAATGTAGCCTGTGGGTGAATTTTCCGGAATAGACATGACATCAATTGATGTGTCTGTCCATTGGAAATGACGAATGGGGAGCGGCAGAGACATCGCCCACCCGTACAAGTTGTTTGCATCAATGTACTCCAGGAATGTGGATGGCTTGGAAGCATCATGTGTTTCTGGTACGTAGGCATTATTAGCTACGCAATGACGTTTAATGCTTTGCGCTACACCACCACGAATACCAGCCTCCACAAACATATACATGTCGTAATCTGTGAGTAGCTCTAGCTGTACACCTGTGGTTCGAAGCATCGCGTCGAAAGCGAACCCAGGACAAGAAATGTAGTGAGACGGATCTAAACTATATGTTTCCAAGCAAAGACTGCGGAAATTCTCGAATACGTCCGCCAAAATCAGAACATCCGTCTTTAGGTACAAGTCAGCGTACTCCCCTAAGGTAGCACACTGAAACTTGTCCCAGACATTTTGTGCGTGAGCGTAATCTGCCTCGGAAATACCAGTATCGGTCAGACTGTTGTAGAAATCGCCGATAGGTGGAAGACTAGTATCATCCAAACGAGCAAAAGAATCCACAAAGTCGTAGGGGAAGACTCCCTTGCGGGTAACCAACTCCAACTCATCAGGAGCGAAAAACTCAGCAGTACTTATAAACTTGTCTGCAGGCAAGAACTCGGCGAGCGAAGCAAGACCCCGACTCATAAAACGGAACGTATCGACAAACTGAATGCTGAACTTATCATGTAACTTTTTGGAAAAAGTTATCAGCTTCTCCTCTGAATTCGGAATGATGAAGATGTCTTTACTATCATACCCCAACTTCCTGATAATGAAGTTCTGGTCGTATGCCAGGTTGTGGAAGAACACAATCAACTTTTTTGGTCTGCGCCTGAGAAGGTTGCAGTCATTACATGCAGACCCAATAAATTCGCCGGTGAAG
Organism: Bacillus rossius redtenbacheri; assembly: GCF_032445375.1. Lineage (NCBI taxonomy): Eukaryota > Metazoa > Arthropoda > Insecta > Phasmatodea > Bacillidae > Bacillus > Bacillus rossius. The sequence continues at coordinate 7,284,491 of NC_086334.1, forward strand.
TGATTGTGGTCACGAACTTTCTTTACAGCCCCTCCAAACTTTCCCCCACAGTAGCAACAACACCTTGCTTGCAGAAAAGCAGTGTTTTGTGCATGTGTGAGCGGAGTCATAGTAACAGATGTAGAAAATATTTTCTGTACATCATGTCCAATCTCCACAATGCGGGATATGAATTTATCTTCTGCGTCACACCCCCTGTATATTTCAGGCTGTGAAGGAAGTGAAGAAGTGAGGTGTGCAGGAATGATGGAGTTATCTGCTTTCACGTAAATGCAGTAGCTGTATGCCTTATGCTTTTGGTACTGCAGTGTGTATGCTTCATCAGGATTCGGGTGACACGTATGGATTTTCTCCAGAATAGCTTCAAAGTCGCAATATACCACGATGGGCATCTTGTCACTGTGATGGAAGTTTTTGAACTTCAGAACAGGAGGCTGGCCATTTTCATCAAGCGATGGCATTTCCATTCGAACAGCAGAATGCTGTTTGCAGAGCTCACTATGTTTTTCCAAACACTGAAGACCAGTGAGCCCGCTAACCCTATCCCGATCATCATAATGCTTGAAGCATCTTTTGCAAACATGAATAGCCTCAGTGTGTGTAGTGAGTTGGGACCGAACCAGAGCAGAAAATTTTTTAATGAATGTGAAATGGGACGAATTGTCATTGACCAAGAGCAGCAGATCGAAATGATGTTCTTTCTCTTCAGGAGCGACTCGTGCAGGAACAACATTCAGATTTTCGTCGATACTGTAAATGTTGATGGAGACTCCGGGGTTCTGTTTTTCAAACAGAGGTATTTGCTTGATTGGAGTAGGGAAGTCAATGTTGTTGAAGTTGAATTTATCTTCCAAGTCGTGGTAGCGCTGGTTCACACGTTCAGGATGCTCACCTTCCACATACTTGACAAGAATTGACCACTTAAAGCACATGTGGTCTTCAAGATTTTGCGGATTGATCACTGCGTATTTGTCTTTGATGCATGTAGGTAATTCGATGTAGGAGCTGGCACGGAGTGGATCGAGCTTGTTTATTCGTAGTTGAAGTCGCTTAACGGCCGACAAAGTCCATCCGGACCCCTTCCCCATGTAGTCTTCCTCCTCCTTGCAGATCTTAGAGATGGACTCGGTAACTGCCTCCTCCACCTCATGAACTGCGTAGAGGGGAACATTCATGGTTTTGAAGGCCCTCTTGTCTTCGCTGGCATCCGTAGGTTTTTCGTAGTCGCACTCGAGCACGATATTGAATTTGAGAGGTCCGTTCTCTTCAATCTCCTCCACAAGTTGGTTTATTATTTTGTTCTTGATGGAGTCCATGTACGTACAAATGTCCTTGGCAGTACTTGACGTATTAACAGCAATGTAAGTCTTCAAATTACCCTTGAATCCTACTTCAGCGGTGATGAAGCCATGGGTATTGACCAAACCCGCGCCGGTCACCACCTTTGTTCGGCTGGTCGATGGTTTAGGCAGTACTGCAGGCTTAACTGCTGCCATCCTCTGCTTCTTTGTTGGAGGCGGAGCAGACCCCTTGCACACCTTGATGTGGGCTTTCAATTTGTCAGCCCTGACGAACTCCTTGGCACAGTTGTCGCAGGTATGTGCTATGCGGTTAGGGTTGAGACCACAAGCAGACTTCTCATGACGTCTAGCAAAATCAGCGCGGGCGAAGACCTTATAGCAGAAACTGCACCGCATGCCTGATGTCGTAGCGACAGCTCCAGCACATGTTGACAGGTGCTGCTGCATCTTGTCGCTGCGTGCGACCATCTTGCCACATAGGTGGCACTGCTGGAAGTCACGCTGCTGGTTCTCGGCACACTGACGTTCGTGACGGTAGCGGTTGTTGCCTGCCGTGAAGGTAGCAGGGCAGAAACGACATTTCTGCACGGTAGATGCCATCACAGCAATCGGTAGTCCGGTCTTGATGTACGGAACAGGCGAAGGAAGCTCGACGTACGGAGAACTATAACAGAAGAATAAAGAAAACAATGTAGCTAGCCATTACACGAAAACAAACATAACCTCAAAACTCTAGCCCTTAGGCTAACTAACCCAAACTGTTAGCAATGTTACTAAATAAAAAATTTGCAAACATAACCTCAAAACTCTAGCCCTCAAGCTTACTAACCTAAACTGTTAGCAATGTAACTAAATAAAAAAGTTGTAAACATAACCTCATAGCTGCTCCTTCATGTACAATCCAAAAAATGGTATAATATTTAAAGTACTGGTAAAAGTTAAAGCTGAAAAAGTATTCAATGTTAACTAAAAATGATTTATTACATAACCTCAAAACTACTCTAATGCACAACCCAAAAATGCTAGAATATTTAAAGTACTGTTAAAAGTTTAAGCTAAACAATTCCTGTTTACCCACACATAAGTGTACAGAGAAAAAACTAGCTATCTTATAACCTACAAAAAAGCTGAGAAACATAAAAATATTAACGAAACATGTAGCATACCTCAAAAAACGATGAAGTGGAGCTGCAGAAGATGATGTAGCGTTGGCGGTAGGAATCGTGGTAGCAGCGAAACTCACACACGAACTAACTTACTCAAACTCTAAGAACACACTGAAGCTCCGACAGCTAATCCCGGCCTTTTATAAGCAGTTCTGCTTTTCAACAACAGATGACACCAGGTGTTGTGTTGAGTCATAATTTATTTAGTTCTTTTATGTGGTATGCGGGATGCTCACTAACGTTCGCAAAACAAGGATGGCTTCGCTAGGCATCAAGGAGAAGGAAGTTTGTCTTTCATGTTAATGCTTCTCAGCTGTCTCAAAGCATATTATTTGTCTGAGTAAAGTTATTATTTTTTAAATCCACCTGATAAAAATATTGTATGTTCTGATTTATTGACAGAATTTCACTGATTAAATGTAACTCTGAATAAAAATGACATGACTCAGTAAGTAAAAAATTCTTCATGCAGAGATAGATCTCTAACAAATAATCAGGAGCACTCGGTGAAAACCATCAGATGTCTAGCCAGGAATAATCAGAAACACTTGGAGAAAGCCATCAATATAATATCAAGATTAATCAGAAGCACTCGGATAAATCCATCAGATGTCTAGTTAGGTATAATCAGAAGCACACGGAGTAAACCACCATAATATTGTCAAGAATAATCAGGAGCACACGGAGAAAACCACCATAATATTAACAATAATAATCGGAAGCACACGGAGAAAACCACCATAATATCGACAAGAATAATCGGAAGCACACGGAGAAAACCACCACAAGTTTTCTTTGATATCATAAAAATACAGAAAAAAATATTTAATAAATAACTAAAAAATTAATAAAAAATTTTAAATGACAAAATAAAATACAAAAATACATAAAATTCTGGCTTGTACTAGAACTATATCTTTGCTCAACAATGAGAAGTTCACAAGCTAGCAGAATCTGTTTATGTATTTTTGTATTTTATTTTGTCATTTAAAATTTTTTATTAATTTTTTAGTTATTTATTAAATATTTTTTTCTGTATTTTTATGATATCAAAGAAAACTTGTGGTGGTTTTCTCCGTGTGCTTCCGATTATTCTTGTCGATATTATGGTGGTTTTCTCCGTGTGCTTCCGATTATTATTGTTAATATTATGGTGGTTTTCTCCGTGTGCTCCTGATTATTCTTGACAATATTATGGTGGTTTACTCCGTGTGCTTCTGATTATACCTAACTAGACATCTGATGGATTTATCCGAGTGCTTCTGATTAATCTTGATATTATATTGATGGCTTTCTCCAAGTGTTTCTGATTATTCCTGGCTAGACATCTGATGGTTTTCACCGAGTGCTCCTGATTATTTGTTAGAGATCTATCTCTGCATGAAGAATTTTTTACTTACTGAGTCATGTCATTTTTATTCAGAGTTACATTTAATCAGTGAAATTCTGTCAATAAATCAGAACATACAATATTTTTATCAGGTGGATTTAAAAAATAATAACTTTACTCAGACAAATAATATGCTTTGAGACAGCTGAGAAGCATTAACATGAAAGACAAACTTCCTTCTCCTTGATGCCTAGCGAAGCCATCCTTGTTTTGCGAACGTTAGTGAGCATCCCGCATACCACATAAAAGAACTAAATAAATTATGACTCAACACAACACCTGGTGTCATCTGTTGTTGAAAAGCAGAACTGCTTATAAAAGGCCGGGATTAGCTGTCGGAGCTTCAGTGTGTTCTTAGAGTTTGAGTAAGTTAGTTCGTGTGTGAGTTTCGCTGCTACCACGATTCCTACCGCCAACGCTACATCATCTTCTGCAGCTCCACTTCATCGTTTTTTGAGGTATGCTACATGTTTCGTTAATATTTTTATGTTTCTCAGCTTTTTTGTAGGTTATAAGATAGCTAGTTTTTTCTCTGTACACTTATGTGTGGGTAAACAGGAATTGTTTAGCTTAAACTTTTAACAGTACTTTAAATATTCTAGCATTTTTGGGTTGTGCATTAGAGTAGTTTTGAGGTTATGTAATAAATCATTTTTAGTTAACATTGAATACTTTTTCAGCTTTAACTTTTACCAGTACTTTAAATATTATACCATTTTTTGGATTGTACATGAAGGAGCAGCTATGAGGTTATGTTTACAACTTTTTTATTTAGTTACATTGCTAACAGTTTAGGTTAGTAAGCTTGAGGGCTAGAGTTTTGAGGTTATGTTTGCAAATTTTTTATTTAGTAACATTGCTAACAGTTTGGGTTAGTTAGCCTAAGGGCTAGAGTTTTGAGGTTATGTTTGTTTTCGTGTAATGGCTAGCTACATTGTTTTCTTTATTCTTCTGTTATAGTTCTCCGTACGTCGAGCTTCCTTCGCCTGTTCCGTACATCAAGACCGGACTACCGATTGCTGTGATGGCATCTACCGTGCAGAAATGTCGTTTCTGCCCTGCTACCTTCACGGCAGGCAACAACCGCTACCGTCACGAACGTCAGTGTGCCGAGAACCAGCAGCGTGACTTCCAGCAGTGCCACCTATGTGGCAAGATGGTCGCACGCAGCGACAAGATGCAGCAGCACCTGTCAACATGTGCTGGAGCTGTCGCTACGACATCAGGCATGCGGTGCAGTTTCTGCTATAAGGTCTTCGCCCGCGCTGATTTTGCTAGACGTCATGAGAAGTCTGCTTGTGGTCTCAACCCTAACCGCATAGCACATACCTGCGACAACTGTGCCAAGGAGTTCGTCAGGGCTGACAAATTGAAAGCCCACATCAAGGTGTGCAAGGGGTCTGCTCCGCCTCCAACAAAGAAGCAGAGGATGGCAGCAGTTAAGCCTGCAGTACTGCCTAAACCATCGACCAGCCGAACAAAGGTGGTGACCGGCGCGGGTTTGGTCAATACCCATGGCTTCATCACCGCTGAAGTAGGATTCAAGGGTAATTTGAAGACTTACATTGCTGTTAATACGTCAAGTACTGCCAAGGACATTTGTACGTACATGGACTCCATCAAGAACAAAATAATAAACCAACTTGTGGAGGAGATTGAAGAGAACGGACCTCTCAAATTCAATATCGTGCTCGAGTGCGACTACGAAAAACCTACGGATGCCAGCGAAGACAAGAGGGCCTTCAAAACCATGAATGTTCCCCTCTACGCAGTTCATGAGGTGGAGGAGGCAGTTACCGAGTCCATCTCTAAGATCTGCAAGGAGGAGGAAGACTACATGGGGAAGGGGTCCGGATGGACTTTGTCGGCCGTTAAGCGACTTCAACTACGAATAAACAAGCTCGATCCACTCCGTGCCAGCTCCTACATCGAATTACCTACATGCATCAAAGACAAATACGCAGTGATCAATCCGCAAAATCTTGAAGACCACATGTGCTTTAAGTGGTCAATTCTTGTCAAGTATGTGGAAGGTGAGCATCCTGAACGTGTGAACCAGCGCTACCACGACTTGGAAGATAAATTCAACTTCAACAACATTGACTTCCCTACTCCAATCAAGCAAATACCTCTGTTTGAAAAACAGAACCCCGGAGTCTCCATCAACATTTACAGTATCGACGAAAATCTGAATGTTGTTCCTGCACGAGTCGCTCCTGAAGAGAAAGAACATCATTTCGATCTGCTGCTCTTGGTCAATGACAATTCGTCCCATTTCACATTCATTAAAAAATTTTCTGCTCTGGTTCGGTCCCAACTCACTACACACACTGAGGCTATTCATGTTTGCAAAAGATGCTTCAAGCATTATGATGATCGGGATAGGGTTAGCGGGCTCACTGGTCTTCAGTGTTTGGAAAAACATAGTGAGCTCTGCAAACAGCATTCTGCTGTTCGAATGGAAATGCCATCGCTTGATGAAAATGGCCAGCCTCCTGTTCTGAAGTTCAAAAACTTCCATCACAGTGACAAGATGCCCATCGTGGTATATTGCGACTTTGAAGCTATTCTGGAGAAAATCCATACGTGTCACCCGAATCCTGATGAAGCATACACACTGCAGTACCAAAAGCATAAGGCATACAGCTACTGCATTTACGTGAAAGCAGATAACTCCATCATTCCTGCACACCTCACTTCTTCACTTCCTTCACAGCCTGAAATATACAGGGGGTGTGACGCAGAAGATAAATTCATATCCCGCATTGTGGAGATTGGACATGATGTACAGAAAATATTTTCTACATCTGTTACTATGACTCCGCTCACACATGCACAAAACACTGCTTTTCTGCAAGCAAGGTGTTGTTGCTACTGTGGGGGAAAGTTTGGAGGGGCTGTAAAGAAAGTTCGTGACCACAATCACTTCACCGGCGAATTTATTGGGTCTGCATGTAATGACTGCAACCTTCTCAGGCGCAGACCAAAAAAGTTGATTGTGTTCTTCCACAACCTGGCATACGACCAGAACTTCATTATCAGGAAGTTGGGGTATGATAGTAAAGACATCTTCATCATTCCGAATTCAGAGGAGAAGCTGATAACTTTTTCCAAAAAGTTACATGATAAGTTCAGCATTCAGTTTGTCGATACGTTCCGTTTTATGAGTCGGGGTCTTGCTTCGCTCGCCGAGTTCTTGCCTGCAGACAAGTTTATAAGTACTGCTGAGTTTTTCGCTCCTGATGAGTTGGAGTTGGTTACCCGCAAGGGAGTCTTCCCCTACGACTTTGTGGATTCTTTTGCTCGTTTGGATGATACTAGTCTTCCACCTATCGGCGATTTCTACAACAGTCTGACCGATACTGGTATTTCCGAGGCAGATTACGCTCACGCACAAAATGTCTGGGACAAGTTTCAGTGTGCTACCTTAGGGGAGTACGCTGACTTGTACCTAAAGACGGATGTTCTGATTTTGGCGGACGTATTCGAGAATTTCCGCAGTCTTTGCTTGGAAACATATAGTTTAGATCCATCTCACTACATTTCTTGTCCTGGGTTCGCTTTCGACGCGATGCTTCGAACCACAGGTGTACAGCTAGAGCTACTCACAGATTACGACATGTATATGTTTGTGGAGGCTGGTATTCGTGGTGGTGTAGCGCAAAGCATTAAACGTCATTGCGTAGCTAATAATGCCTACGTACCAGAAACACATGATGCTTCCAAGCCATCCACATTCCTGGAGTACATTGATGCAAACAACTTGTACGGGTGGGCGATGTCTCTGCCGCTCCCCATTCGTCATTTCCAATGGACAGACACATCAATTGATGTCATGTCTATTCCGGAAAATTCACCCACAGGCTACATTATCGAGTGTGATGTGGAGTACCCTCTCGAACTCCACGAAAGTCACAAAGACCTGCCATTTCTTCCCGTAAATCAGTGTCCGCCCGGCTCAAAGCAATCAAAGCTGATGACAACGCTGGAAAATAAAGAGCACTACATCGTTCACTACAAAAACCTACAGCAAGCAGTATCGCATGGTCTAAAAATCATAAGAATACATAAAGTTCTTCAGTTTGAGCAGTCGGCATGGTTGGAGCCCTATATTCGGCTGAACACCAACAAGCGCAAAGCAGCAGCCAACGAGTTCGAGAAGGAGTTCTTCAAGCTCGCTGTGAACTCGACATTTGGCAAACTAATGGAGAACAAGAGACGGAGGCTCAAAATGGAGTTGGTGTGCTCCGAGAAGCGTTTTAAGAAGTTGGTGTGTCGTCCGTCCTTCAAGGACCGCACAATGTATGAGCCAAACTTGAGTCTTGTCCACCTGAACCATGAGACCATCATTTTCGACAAGCCAATCTATGCCGGACTCGCAGTACTTGATCTATCAAAAACACTCATGTACGACTTCCACTATAATACTATGAAACCGAAATATCAGGAAAATATTCATCTGGCATATATGGATACAGACAGCTTTGTGTATGAGATTCAGACACAGGACTTCTACCATGATCTAAAAGCGGACCCTAAGTTCATGTCTGAATTCGACACCAGCTGCTACCCTCCTGACCACCCATGCTTCTCCCCCATAAACAAGAAAGTTGTTGGCAAATTCAAAGATGAATGTGGGGGAGAAGTAATGAGCGAGTTTGTCAGTCTGCGGGCCAAACTCTATGCATACATGTGTGGTGGCAAGGTTGAGAAGAAGGCTAAGGGCATCCAGCGTTGTGTGATCAAAAACCACATCACATTCGGTGATTACCTGGATGCCCTGCAAGACCACCGCACAAGGAGGGCAGGTGTTAGAGCCATACGGTCGAGAAAGCATGTGCTGTATAGCGAATACAGCAATAAGCTAGCCATAACGTGGGAGGACGACAAACGTTTAATCTGTGAAGACGGTATCCGCACGGTCCCCCACGGCTATATCGGAGGCGATGAATAATCTTTTTTCTGTAAATAGTTTTTGTTGTAAATAGTTTGGCAGTTTGGTTGTTGTTTCCATTCGTCGTATAGTTTCAATTTTTTTATAGTTTTCATTTTGTTGTATAGTTTCCATTTTTGGTGTATAGTTTCCATTTTTGGTGTATAGTTTCCATTTTTGGTGTATAGTTTCTGTTTTTTTTTGTTTTAATAGTTTCCATTTTTGTCGTATAGTTTCTTTTTTTGTTGTATAGTTTCTGTTTTGGTTGTATAGTTTCTGTTTCAGTTTATGTTCTTAATTTAATATATAAGATTTTACCTACACATTACTTATTATTTTTTAATTCTTATAACCTATATCCCCCCAAGGTACTGATACTTATAAATGTCTTAGAGAATGGTAAAATGTAATTATACGCAGACAATCAGTCTGTTTGTAGAAGTCATAGAGGTAGGATGTGTATGAGTATATTAATTAGGACTTGTCAGATACCCTGGTGGCAGTGACGGCAACTAATTTTTGAATTTGGCGCGCGATACTAGCGACATCTACCAGCCAACTTGAGAACCAAGATGGCGGCATGCGACACCTGCCTGCCGACTCCCTAACTAATATTTGAATTTGGCGCCATCTGGTAGTCTGTGCTGGAATTAAAGATGGCGATGGTATAATAATAATTTGAATTTCATGCATTTGGGAAGCCAAAGACACCCTCCCCCCCTTTTATCATAAAACTTGACGTCAGTACGTGGCATATATAGATTATTTATTCCACTATATCCCAATTGGTCTCGTGGTCTAGTATCAAGGTGTCCGCCTCGTAACCACGACATCCCGGACGTTTTCACGTCCCATGGATCGAATCCCAGCCTCGGCACTGAAATTATTTTAGTTAAAGAAAAAAAATAAAATAATCCCTGCTGCTATCTGGTGGCGACCAACAGAACTATATGACGTCGCAAGATGGCTGCCTCCAGCAGACGGAAACAAGATGGCGGCCTGCAGCAGACGAAACAAGATGGCGGCCACCAGCAGACGAAAACAAGATGGCGGCCACCAGCAGACGAAAACAAGATGGCGGTTGATGTTTACATCGGATTTTAAAGTTCGAAAAAAAAAATTCAAATCCAAGATGGCGCCCGTGACACAAAGTGCAACGGTGACGTCATGATTCGAAGTTGGTGGAAATTTCTAGAAATACAAAATGGCGGATGGATTAGCATGGATTGGCATACAGATTAGCATGGATTAGCATACAGATTAGCATAGATTAGCATACGGATTGGCATAGATTGGCATAGATTAGCAAGGTCAAAGGTCAAGGTCAAAGGTCATGATGACGTCATCCAAGATGGCCGCCGATGACGTTATCCAAGATGGCCGCCGATGACGTCATCCAAGATGGCGGGCTCCTGGCTCCTGCGCCTGTGCTTGAACCCCCCATTTCCAACTACTGTAACGGGACATTTTTTCGTGCGTACATGGCTGATGAACATAACGGGACACTTTTTCGTGTGTGCATGGTCGAAGGAAGTGACGTAATCCAACATGGGTGATGAAGCGAAGCCTTAAGGTGTCTGGATCGGATCCCCGATCCCCCTCCCCCCTCCCCTGTCCTCATACATACCAAATACACCTACTTATATATATATAGTGTAGGATATTAGACATAGGGTTATACACAAAGGTTTAAAAGAATGAAACAAATTTCGTGTTGATCATTTGGGCCATGCTGGAGTTTCGGAACTAATTCAAAACCTTGGTCAAAATAAGATCGACGTATAACCATTCTGCAAGCAGATACTAATGCTAAACCACCTCCCAAAGACAAGCACTACTAAGCCACCAATGCTCAGGATCCAGCATTGCCACCGCGATGGGCCACGACGTGGCACGCTTCGCCGCGGTCTTCCTGGCGTCGCTGGCCGTCGCCGAGGCTACCTTGCCCGCCGCCTACCGCCACGCGGCGTCGCACGTCGCCCTGGCCCTGCTGTCGCTGCTCGTCGCAGACCTGGGCCTCGCCCTGCTGGGCAGGATCCTGCCCAGGAGGCTACTGCCGGACCTGGGCGGCAGGGCGGTGCTGGTCACAGGTACGACAACTGCCGTTCAACGGTGGCCTTTATGGCGGTGAAGTACTGACATTGGAAAGGAATACTCTTAAGTCAGCCGTATTCCTGAAGAGGGGCACATGCCAGCAGTGTCATTTTATGAATGTGGAACATTTCAAGCAATAAGAATAGTTTGAAGTTATCTCCACAAGTTTCTCTTGATTATTTCCTCTTATGTGTAACTTAACACAACACAGTTACTCCTTTATTTGAAGACAGTGTTAGAAACATTTAACCCTAGCCCGTTGGCCAAATGGTGAAATTTGACATTAAAAGTTCTATACATCCTTCGCGTCATATTCCATAAAGTCCGAAAGCAGAGATACAGGCTGTTGACCAGATCGCAATCTAGGGATATGCCATTGGACTGTTGATTTCAAATGTCGACCCTTGTCCCCATGCCGCTTTGGGTGACCGCTGTTTGCTTTATGTGCAGACCATCTTCTATAGATACAAACCTGACACTGGCTAGTCATATAGATCTATTGTGAGAAAGACAACACTGCCGCTTGTCCACTGTGGCAGGCTGTGACTCGGGGTTCGGCCAGCAGTGCGCCAGGCGTCTCGACGCCCTGGGCGTGACCGTGTACGCCGGCTGCCTTATGCCACAAGGCACCGGCGCCGCCGCCCTCAAGGCATCTACCTCGTCGAGGCTCCACATCGTCCCCTTGGACGTCACCAAGGACGACAGTGTCCAAGCGGCCGTGCGGCTCGTGAAGGGCACCATCGGCGACAAAGGTTGGTGGAACCTCAATCGTGCTACACTCACATCACTGCTTCCTTCATATAACTTCCCTGTTTACTGGCCTTAGTTTTTGAAGCAGTTGGCAACTTTTGTAGTTGAACGTAAGTACGGCATCAGCAGCGAAGGTTCTTCGAAGGGTTTGCCTGAGTTGCAGTGCTGTGGGCGGTGGTCAACAACGCTGGTGTCCTGAGCGTGGGAGAGCTCCACTGGACATCCACGGAAGAGATCAGCAAGGTGTTCGACGTGAACGTCTTCGGCATGGTCCGCGTCACGAAAGCCTTCCTCGACATGCTCATCGAGTCCAAGGGCAGGGTTGCATGTATCTGCAGTATCGCTGGTGAGTGCTCGACTGACTAAGTAACATAGCCAATAGGTCCTCCACTGTGGCCACGTCTTCCAAGACAACATTCTTGGAGCAAGTAGGCAAAATTTACGATTGGCTTCTATCAGTAAAATATCTGGTGCGACTTACAACCAAGGAGCAGCTTGCTAGCAACTAAGTAGTTCAGAGTCCGATGAAGTAAGACCCCACCACCTAGGTCATTCTGTACACAGGCTGCCCACACATATAACTTATTAAAATTCCTTGACTTTCGCTGACTAATTTTTAAATTAATTTACCTCATATATTTTTTTAATATAAATAAAATCCTGGCTGAATCTTCTTCATAGCTGGCCTAGTTCTCTTTACACTTTTATTCAAACAGAACCTTGCATAAACAATTTTGTTTTGTGTGTACTATGTACTAAAACACAGTCTAGGTGATGGCAGACTAGAGCATGACATTTTCCCATAAAATTACTATCACTGGGGGGATTTTCCCAGGATTTAAAGTAAATTACTTAACTTACCTGACCAACTACAACTTCCCTGACTTTCCACAATGTGGCCACCCTGGTACATAACAAGCCTAAATATTTTTTTTTTTCATGGTGTCATAAAAACCATTCATTTTTTTTAAGTAGAAGCAGACTAAGTATACAGTCCAATGCAAACTCAAGCATTTAATATACACACACACACACATATATATATCTCTAATTTATGGTTAAGCACATACCCCAGACTTACTTTGTGGGACTCTAAGAATGTTGGTCTTGCTTCAAAAACCCAAGAAATAATAAAAACTGTTAAAATGTTGTAGAAAGAACCTCCCAAGGTGTGATTTCAATGATACTTAAAATATAGACTCTAGTTGTTGTAAGCTGCCTAATATAATTAAACCAGTGTATAAATGTTACAAAAATTGCTTTATTTTATACAATTGGGTTTCTTAGTGGTAGTAAATAAGGTGCCACACTTCTGTGACAAGTATCATGGATTTGATTCTAATGCCCAGCATGACTCAATTTTTGAGCACTAATTTAAAATCCACAGAGATAGTAAAGAGATAACGTAAACCTTGGAGATCCTGTCATCTGATGTCTATGTGCAGCATAAAAACTTAAAATTAGCTGTTGGATGTTTATTGAAGGATAAGTTTGAGATCCAAAATTTGTGACATTCTTTGAAGTGAAACTTCTTTAGGCAAAAAGAGAGTAAAATTTCAAGGCCAAATTTTAATGCAACACTTTTGTGAAACGTTGTGAAATGCTTGATACAAAAAGGACTGAAAATAGGTACTTGGCCACAGAGATATAAAAAGAGCACTATGCTTCATACAATGCTGGGCTTGTTTTTGTTTTCGTTCTCCTCTATGAGTGATGATTCATCCCCAGCCCCCCCCCCCCCCCCCAAAAAAAAAAAAAAAAAATTCAACCAAGAGATGTATATGAACAACAGAATAAGACAGTGTGTGCGCGCATGCGCTTGTTTCAGAAAATAGATATTAGTATCCTAACAGTCAGCTGCGAGTGCCTTGAATTTGATATTTGCTACCAGCATGCTCACATTCCTCCTTGTTCAAACAGCAGCATAGAGATTGATGTTGAGACAGTCCTGTATTACCCCCATATCTGTTATGAATTTAATATTTTGTCCAAAGATTTGGTTTTTTCCAAATGGCAGAATTGTTTGAAGAAACAGAAACAGTCACACGCACGGTTTTTTCTTTATGTTGCGAGTATTTCAACAGTGATTTTTAATTAATCATTATTAATGGATCTATAGTTGTTGATATCCTGAGCAGTTATTTTGAGTGTGAGTAATAATTTTGTCGATTCAGGTTTATTTAAAAAAAAATTGTCTTATTTCTCTCTCTCTGTCATTTTATCCCTTATATGATACTTACGAGTCAAAGTTCGAATTGCCAAAGAATTTTCACATCTATCATGTGTACACGTGCACATTTTTTTTGTTGTTGTCTGACGGCGGCAGGCCGCGTCACTATGCCACCGTTGCTCGCCTACAGCATGAGCAAGCACGCTGTGGTAGCCTTCGCAGATGGCCTCCGCCGGCAGATGAGCAAGTGGTCGGTCAGCGTGCACTGCATCGAGCCACTCTTCTACAAGTGAGTGCTGATGGAAGTGGCACGTGACACTTCCACCTGCACGTGCATTCCATCCCAGATGCCGTCCACTCACAAATCTGCTGTGCACTCTCTCCGCGAGCAAAGCGAACGCGGAGAGCACACCAACATACCTGCTTCATTTCCCACCTAGTTGTTTAATGAACTGTTGAGTATGCGGGAGGGAGAAAGCTGTTTCCTCTGCGATCACTCAACTCATGTTTCAGTTGAGCAAAGTGGCAAAGATTTGCGGTGCCAAAACAATTGTAAAAAAAAAAAATATTCAGACTAGAACAAGTTTGGAGAACATTTTTTCTGAGTACTGACTGTTCTGTAAAATACTAAAAATTTTAAAAAATTCAAACAAAATAATTAGTCAACGGAGTCATGATAACATTATTGAAACTAACTTAAAAAAATTAGCAGCAGATCTATTTAATTTACAATAAATTTAACTGTTGTACACATGCATTATTTACAACATTAAATAACTGGAGTAAAAGCTCCAAAATTTGGAAGCTGTGCATCTCCTACATGGAAAATATGCACAGAAGTCACATATGATGAAAATCTCATTCTATAGCAAATTGTTTATATTACCATGGTTTTACATATGCATTCAGTATCTTAAAGGTTACAATTAACATGAATGTGATTTGGCAATAAGTATTTTGTAAATGTAAGCCTAATGAAATATCTAAAATACGTAGGTATGTAAGGGTAATGTTCCAAAATAACAGTAAAATTAATAACTTATTAAACTTTTGGCAACATTCCACCATTAGTTAAATAAAAACTATTTATTTGACAGAACTAATTTTATTTATTTTTAACCATTCAAAAATTTTAACGCATATTTATACATAAATGTTTAATGCAGATCCTCGGACCCCTAAAGCTGTCATAAGCTGACCATCACTATCCATCCAGCATGTGATTCGTGTGAACAAGTTCATCAAAGTGTGTGTAATTCCGAGAGCATTTAGAGTTTATATGTTTTCTAAGACTGTTTTCCCTGTTTGAATCGATGAGTTTTAATATTGTATGTTAATTTATGCCTTTATGTCTTGTCATTGTTTCCCATGGTAAGGGTGGCAATACCATTACCCAAGCGGAACCCCTCGACTAGTGCTATTTGCCATCTCTGGTGCCAGGAGTATAGTATGACTCCAGAACCTGCCCAGGCCAGATGAGTCATTCCTAGTTCCTGCCTGCTTCATGAAGGCAGTTAGTGTGCATTTTCTTGTGTTAGTTTTTAAGTTGCATCAGACCAAGTGGTGACCTCCTTACGAACTCTCTACTAAGGCCCTAGCTACCTACGTTAAGAAAAACTCTGTGTGCCATGCCTATGCAAACTAGGTACCATATCATTAAACGTTTAGCTGAACAGTTCCTGAGCACATTAATCTTGGTTCAACCATCCTGAGTTTGAGACAAGCCACATATTCTTTCTATCCTGCGACATGGCCCAATTGATCTTGTTCTACCGACTGTGAATCTAAGCACAGCCTCCTAACAATGCAGAATGGCACCTTTCCTAATGAGTTTAAAACTTGACAGCTGGCCATATGAAGACATATTTTTGTGTTCAACTATCTGAGAGAGAATAACCTGAAACATTTATAAAGAATGTAAATACTTTAAACCTAGTAAAATTTTTTCGAACAATAACATCTGATTTTTAAGTGGAAAGTTCTGATGTATTAACGACATAAACACATTTGCCAAATCAAATATTAAGTTTTAAAGAAAGCCTCACTATTCAATATTTTTGAGTAAATCTATGAATATTTATTCATGTAAAAATTTAACCTATGCAAACGATGTATAATTTTTAAAACCTTCAACATACCCAACATGTATATTTATTATACATTAACAAATCATCCACTGAAAGTATGAATTTTTTTAAAAATACTAGTTGTTCATTGAATTAGAATTGGTTAAATTCTTGTTCAGCAAATTTTACTGAGAGTTTTGTTTGATTAGTGAATTTATGTTAGCAAATCAGCTGTTGCAATATTTCATCGCGTAGAATCTGGACAGAAAAAATATTCATCACTCAGTTAAATACTATGCCTTTAAAAATCTGGGAAATACTATCGTGCAATATGAACTTCCTTCTCCTTGATCTCAAGCGAAGCCTTTCTTCTCTTACGAATATGAGTGAGCATCCCGCATATCACGTGCTACCACTACCGAGCTGCGCCACTCTGCAACTGTAGCAACGCACACACAGCCTGCACCTAGAGTGACAGGAATTTAAAGACGGCAACGCCAAAAAATTCATGAATTCGATAATATAATCACTCCTCCGATTAAAAAAAAAAGTTTACTCTCAAGTAAAACATGGACTGCTTTGTTTCAATGAAAATAACTTCACCTACCTTCTATTTTACTTCTTGTTATAGTGTAAGAAATGTTTTCAATTGATATAATCAAAACAAATCTTATCAATAATTATAAATACATTAGAATTCTTACTATTACTGCAATAGTTATGTTGATTATACTATAAACCATAAATATTAACACACAAAAAAAAAAAAATTCTGTCTACATGATGTTTCAGGACCAACATAACCAACGATGAGATTATCAGGAGTAACTTGAAAAGAATATGGAAAGACTGCCCTAGCGCAGTGCGTATGCAGTATGGAGATGAATTCTTCGACAAATACACAGTACGTTTGTTCTATAGTATGTTCTTGCTGACACACACAAATTAAAAGAAAAAAAACCATGCATGGTTCCTGTTTTAATATCACAAACATTTAAGATTTAAATCATGTTTCCTGAAACTCTTTCAATTCAGATGCTGGAAACCAATTATTTCATGCACAATGTTAATCTTAACATTGTGTGAATTGTCTGCAATTTATATATTTATTATCAGCTTTAGGAGAAGGGAGATATGGAAAAGGGGGCAGGGGGGGAAGAATTGAATGTTTTATTTGGAAATTCAAAATAAATATTTTTCAACTGACAAATACTGACAACTGAAAAATACTAACTAAAAACCAATTGATATAAATAACAGAAGTCAAATACAGCATAAAGAATAAAATACAAATAACGAATGAGAGGTGTAGCAACAGTGGAATAATAACTGGGATGGAAAAATGCATACTCAAAGGGAGCCACCGAGAACATCTCTGCCAAATGCTACTCCAGTATAATACACAAATTTGTTAGTTTGGCTGTTGATTTTGTTTTCCAGGAATCATACCTCAAAATGCTGGTTAACTTTAATTCCAGCAACACACAAGCGGTGGTGGATGCCATGGTTGATGCAGCTGTTGGTGCCCAGCCTAAGGTACTGAACGACTAAAGCGTTTAAGTGGGTGACATAGGCAATTAGTAAACTATTAAATTTTAATCCCATTTTTTTTTTGGTTGAGAAATTTTTGTGGTAGGATATCTTATAACAATGATTAAAACTATAATTTGGAAAAAAAAATTTCTAACAACCTTAGCACAAAGATCATTGAAATCATAATACAGTATAACCACAAATACCCAGTGAATTAATTTTAGCACTTGCTCAGGACCTTTAAATATTTTTTGTTTTTACAACGTTACATATAACAGGGTCATTTTCTTTATCAGGGTCTTAAAAAAAAACCAGGTTGTTTATAAAAACAACACTTTTTTTTTTGTTTGAACCAGCTTTTTTTATTACATTAGTTATTTAGGTTCTCAGCATGCACAAATGAAAGCCATACAGCATCATACTTTCTGCCACTCATGTAAAACCAGAAATGTTATAACGTCAAATAACTGAAGTCCAGCAAATCTGCGCATCTGACTTGAGACTTAAGGACGGAAAGGGTATTCCTCCACAGGAAGAGGATTCTCCATAGAACGGGTGTTTCCAAAAGAATGGGGATTTACATTACAGCCAGGGACTTACCCCAGAACAGAAATTAACTATTTAATATTTTTAATTTTAGAGGAGTATTTAGCTGGGTATAATTTACAACTTATGCAGATAATTTAAATGATAAGATCTTGATAAGTATATAATTTTGTGGCTTGAATCAGCCTACCGTTTTTTATATAATAAAATAAAAACATTGTACAAAATAGACCTACAGTACTACAGTAATGTGCCAATTTTTGTTATAAAGCTAAATCCTTTTCAGAGATCAATCTATACTGTGGCCAAAGGCACTAGCAACTTCTTGCGCTTCTGGTTGGAGACCACATAAGTGGATATGATGGTGAGCCTGAGGTTTTGGCATGCCTTAATGCAGCCATTATCAAGGACGATAAAAGGCCTCGTATTCTTGTCCAGCTTGATGGTAGCTGATACTTTGGTGATGATTGTTCATAATTATTGTAAACAAAGAATTCCAGATATTACTTAATCTGTAGCCATCTTCTCTGTTGAAGATATTAGGACTTTTTATTTTTTTGTTTTCTATGTCTTCTCTTTTAAATCTGTGGTTGTGGTTGGCAATATTTATAATGTGTTGGGCTTGGTCCAAGTGGACTGTATGTCCTGTTTCGTTTTAGTGCTGTGCTATGGCTGAGCGATTACTACTAAATGTTGCGATCCTTCTGCCAGTTTGTCCGACATAGGTCTTGCTGAAGGAGCAGGGCACTTTATAAACTAGGCAGTTCTTTGTCTTTTACAGTGCTTTGGAATTATTTAGTTTATTTATTAGCTTATGAACTATTTTGCTGCTATGTTTAGTAGTTCTTTGATTATTCTTTCGGTAGTTCCCTTGACGTATGGTAGTGAGTGCCCTCAAATATTCTTTGTGACCCTGGTTTTCAGTTGTACTCTTTTATTGTTTTCTGTTCATGACTATAGATATCTTGGTCTCTGTGACACTATTAGCTACAAGAGACAATTTGACATGATGTATGTAGTTCCTCTTTTATACTGGATTTGTCGTATGTATGACGTATTCTGTGCTTTGTTGATCAGTGTAGATTACTGCTTTCTTGTAGACTGGAGGATGGTGAAACCTTGCATATAGATACCTGTCAGTATGGCAGATTTCCTATATACTTTGCATTTTAGTGTACTACCACTTCAACTGACAAGAACATCCTGGAAAGGTAAAGTCTCTTAATTTTTACAATTCCATGTTGAACCTGATATTTTCATGGTGGTTGAGATGTTCCAGGAATAGTGACAAAATGACATGCCCATGTAGCCAGATCTCAAAGGTATTATCCACATATTAATACCAGCATTTTGGTTTGCACTCACTTTCATGAACGGCTTTCGTCTCACATTGTGCCCTATATTTGTTGGCCAGAAGTGGTGAGAGAGGTGAACCCATTAACAGTTCTTCCAGGTTGGGCACAATATTGGCCTATGTAAAAAAAGAAAGTTGAGGTCATGCGTGTTCCAATAGTATTAATACGTTGTTGTCAGATCTGAGTTGGGTAGTAGGCTTCTTGATGTTTCTATTGCTCCTTTCACAGGAACTTTGGTAAATCAGAGTAATGGTTATACTTTAATGTCGCCAGCACTTAAAATACATACTTCAGAATGTATAGCTAAGTCTCTACTAAAAATCTTGCTTACAGCTACCAAAAGAGAGAAGAAAGACAAAAACATCTGTACGTACTTGCTAATAACAAATCTAATTATTGTGAATATATATATATATATATATATATATATATATATATATATATATATATATATATATATATATATATATATATATATATATATATATATAGCCTATTTATGATGAACACACAATTTTGTTTAATTCTTACTATTACTATTATTTACAATATTATTAATTTAGATTTAATTACTTGTCATTAATTAAAAATTAATAAAGCACTTAAATTGAAAAATAAATGCTGTGACTCTTTTCCTTGGATGGTAACAAGGACAATGTTACAAAACTTCACAGAAAACAATAATCATATTAAAATTTTTTACTAACTTTATTGTTTAGAGTATGCTTTGTAAATGGTTCAACTTCAGACCTTAAAGTGCCATCAACCAGAAAAAGTTATTTTTTTCAAGTATCATAGCCAGGGTTCATACGCAAATTGAAAAAAAAATTTCAAGGACAATTCCAGGACCTTCCCAGGACATTTCACAGATTTTCAAACATAATAATTGTGTAAATATTAGAATATATTAGTATATATAAATATTAGTGTTTATCTTTGAATTGTGCTTGCCATTTTATCGATTACAAAATAGTATCAAATAACAATTATTGTTATTTGATACTATGTTGTAATCGATAAAATGGCAAGCACAATTCAAAGACAAACACTAATAATAATAAAAATGCTGTTTTTCAATATTTTTCCAGGATTATAAACTACAACAAAACAATTATTACCTTTTTTAACAGTTTTTAGACAGTTTTTCAATCTCTTCACTTAACTTTGCGACTTCGGCTGCCGATTCACATGATTTTATCCTGTATGCGTTGGACTTTGAAAGAAGAGTGAAATCATTTCTTTTCTCAGCAAGTAATGCCATTGAATCAGCTTCTTTATTCATTGAATCAATTGATTTCTCAATCTGCAGCTTCTTCTTCTTCAGTTCTTGGACAGTTTCTAACATATGTGACCTCTTTCTACTACTTTTCTCTCTAGATGTTTGTTTCTTCTGTTCATCCAAGAAGTGCTGATAACGCATTCTTGATGATCTAGCATTTGCCAACAGTTCTTTACTGAAAATAACATCACTTACTTTTTTATCTTTAAATTCATTGTACACAATCATCATTGCTACTACAGTTTTTTCTGTTAAATTTTCCACAAGAATTTCTCTGTTGACAGAGAAACCACGTTCTACAGATGCTTGGCCATGAGACAGAGTCAAAATAAGTTTAAATACTTTTCACAAATATGCATACTGTTTGTTGTCCAGGAAATATTTACAAAAAAAAAGAATCTAAACATTGAGTATTTCTATCAAAGTTTGTAAACTGTGAAGGATCTGGTGACAATTCTCTGAGGAACAACTTGAACTGTAGTAAAGCTGCATCACACACACCTGTACTGATCAGTTTTCTATTTTCAATCTGCTGAAGCAACTTTTTAAATGTTTCAATGGTTTCAGTTTCATTGCATAGTAGAGTTCTAGGGTCAAGACACCTGGAAAATCTAACTACAGGATATTTAAATGGATTTTTATCTTGAATTCTTTTAACCAATACTTTCAATAACTGTACACATTCAAATTTGAACACTAAAACATCCTTGCCTGTGACTTTCTTTTGTGTAACACACATAATCAGTTGTTTTCTTGTTGCAAAACCAGTTTCGATACTCTTCGTAAACACTGTGTTATCCTTGCTATTAGGATCAAGTGCACACAAATCTACATCATTGTTTGCCTTATCCAAAATTTCCTTCTTTATGAATAATGACATTAGTCCATACAACAATTCTATTGTGTCAGAAGCTTGGAAAAGAATCATGGGAGAATCAGTCTGGTAGCACTTGAGGTATGGTTGTATCTGACTTCCAATAAAGGAAAAGAAAGACAATTTGGCAACCATCAGTGGATCTTTAGTAGCCTTCTGAACAGTCTGAAAATACTTGGTACACAGAGCAGATTTGGGTTTACCTTTGTAAGAATCGACAAATGCTGTAACTTGTGGCCAAATAGCAATAGCCCGTTCTGAAACAACAACATCCTCCACCCAAAGGAAAATATCAACTTGAAAGCTTTGCAGCTGTAAATATATTTTTTTGATTTGTGACAAGAAGGAAACTGTGATTTTTTTTTGCTAAGAGTATTACTGACAAATTAATATAAAAGTTAGAATTATGTACAGATCTGACTATAAGTAAATAATAATTTCCTCATTTTAATGGCTTTAAAAATGTTTTTACTAGTATCTCTGTATTAATATATAATGTTCATATTTATTAATTTTGATCATTAACTTTTGGAATCCACAAAAAAAAAAAATCACATTGGTGAAAACACCGAAATGAAAAAAAAAAAACAGCTTTAAAGTGCAAGTTCGTGTATTACGCCTTTTTAGTTTATAGATGAAAGTCTACTTCACGACATGTTATCTATGAATATATGTTTGTTTACAATACATGCTGCACGGACGGAGAATTCACATCAGTTAAAGGAAACTTAAGTTATTTAATCAAGTGTTTTACTGTAACACGAGTGTGCTAAATAAAATTTCAAGGATACCGATAAAATTTCCAGGACAATTTACAATTATTTGCAAATTCCAGGACATTTCCAGTACTGGAAACAGTTTTTTTGAAATTCCAGGTTTTCCAGGTTTTCCAGGACGTGTATGAACCCTGCATAGCACATAGAATACGAAATTTCAAATTATTCTCCATAAAGAAAACTTTGTGAATTGTTAACAATATTGATGCTGATGTGATACTTTACATGACTTTCTTCACCAGGTAAAGTACACTTGTGGGATATTTTCTCCATGGATTTTGCAGCTAGTTCCAAATACCATCATGGACGTGATCTTATATTATTTGACACCAGTGGGATGCCAGCCTACGGCTTGTAAGTATGATACAGTAATATACTATAGTACTAGAAGATTTTTACAGCAAAATTCAAAGTTTCACAACTGAAGGTGTTTTCATTAGAATACAGTAATCAATCACAGTTGCTGACTTTATCTAATAAGTACAGCAGAATAAATTCTCTAGTTTTCTAGATTAATTATAAAAAACTGAACATCTGGTGCCATAACCGCAGTTTTACTTATGTGTTGTATAACAAGTTAACTCTGAGTAGTTTACTACACAAACGGTATGTATTTATTAATATTTTTATTACTTTATTCAAAATGTAAATGTCTGGTATAAGCTTGACTTTTTGTGTGTGGATGTGCCTCCCTGCTGTGATTTCACATCAGGCAGAGCTTACCTACTTTGGTGATGATGTGGGGGAGTTTCCAGGTACTCGCAGTGACCATTTTTGAGCTTGTTTTTGTCTTTGTTTTATTTTTGTATTGCCTTTTATTTTCTATCTTTGTACCTATCTATATGTGTGGTGCCCACTAATAAAGCCCTAGGCTGTTAGTGGACATGTTATGAACATCAATAAATAACTAAATAACCTTTTTTGAAAGCTACTGTTCACATCAATCTGTGAGCATGTACATACAATAATAATATATTGAATTTCATTGTATTCAGTATTTTTTTGTTTACTATTATTGATTTCACTTTTAATATTGATACAGTTAAAAGTCTTAATACAGTGGATTGGAACATTCTGTCATCCGGCATACTTTGGCCTGCTCACTTTCAGATTTTACCAGGTCTACTCCGGCTACTGACCTTGGTTGCAACATCCTACTATCACACTGCCAGAGATTTTAGTTTGCTCAGAGTTTATTGTTACTGTCAGTATTTGTTTCAGTCCAGTGTTTTATTTTAGTGGGTTACATTTTACATTTACATATTGATTTTTTGAATAAAAGGGCTGTCTCAGAGACTCAATGTGGTATCACAATAATTTTTAAATAGTTACACTCATAAGTTTTTTTCTTTCTTTCTAAAGAGCAGCTTATAACAACTTGTTTTAAATACCATTGTACTGTATATTAATATGTTTAGGTATTTCTGCAACAACTTTACCGATGCGCGTAAATCTGCCAAAATCGATAATACTTAATACAGTATGGTCATGGTCCCGGACAAGAGAGAATAAAAGACGTTTCACTGGAAAATTTTTTCAAACTGGTAGGGTAGATGCGAACTGCCCGAGCTCAAAGTCGCGGGCCACTAGGAGCTGGCTTCCCGCGCAAAACGTGCAGTCAACTGCGGAGTACCTAAGTCAGGCCATGTTTTGAGAGTGATTGCGATACTTCAGAATTAGTTACGTTTAAATAAACGTCAGTTGCTGGGAAATTTTTTTACAATTACTCGATTATTAACATAACACACTTAAATCAAAGAAAAAACTCTGGTCGATTGCTGCTCGGGCGACAATCAATACATTGGCCGTGACGGCCGTTTGAAGCGTTACACAGCGTTATGATTGCACACACTGACGTACATGCCCTGTAGAGGCGGCGATGCGATATATCGACCTGTGCAGATTGAAGGAGCACCCGAGTGTCATCAACATTGATAATTGCAAGAATCATTCAAAGAACGTACTAATGTAACTCTGCAGTCAAGGTCAACAGCCGAAATCCACCCGACAAAATCTGAATGTGAGCTGCTAAATTGGAGCTAGATTAGAAGATGTGCCAAACTATAGGATGTTGGATGAAAGAACTTTCATTGCAGTAAAAAATATCTATCTAGCCTTTGTATTTTCTAGCTGACATCAAGTAGTAAATAGTACGTATTTTCTAATTGATAACCAATAATAAGTTACAATGTATTTCATACATTTTTTATAACTCAAAAAGTTTCTTTGATAACATTCATATTGTAAAGTGGGTTTACATTAGTGTTAATATTTTATGCAATAACATTATTTTGTTCCTAATTTTCCTGTATAAAGGTGTGTTATATTAATATTAATATTGTTATCATACGAATAATAATATCAGTTGTTAGGTAGCCCAAAAATAAACAAATAAATATTAATCAATTATGGATATAGGTATACATTTATGTGTGCAATAAAATCTTAAAAACTTAACAAATTTAGATTTCCACAGTGAAAAATTTATGTATGATTTGACTCTTTAACCATGTTAACATTTTTTTCTCATTTCAGTGCAATCCAAAAATGGAATGACAAAGTGAAGAATGAGTAGGCATGTCACACAATTGCATTTGTGACAGCTAAATCACCAAAGGCTTTGTGATACTAGATAAATGAATACACCAGTGTACAGGATGTTATGTTGAAACAAATATTTATGAAACAACTGGACATTTTAAACCTATCTGAAAATAACATCAGATAATTGTGATATGATGCAAGAAAGATGGACTTGGAGAGTGAAAATGATAGTGCTGATTACAAAAAGTGTCAGGATGTGATATTTGGATGTAGTTATGCAAAAAGGAACCAACCCACCATTTTATTATATTTTATTTGAAAATAAATTAAAATAGTACAAGGTTGATTGTACCGTCGTTGCTATTATTATTATATCAGTTTTTATACTAGACCATTAAAATTATACCCACATTATATTATCAATAGGAGAATTACAATTTATAATTAACTTTAACTTCAAAATACATACTCAGAATAGGTTTCATGTGGGTTGGTTCCTTTTTGCATAACTACGTCCATTTATGAGTGGTTTTAGAAAGAAAAAAAAACTGGTGGATGTTAAGTTCATACTAAAACTATAAAGGAAATAGAAATGATCAGTTGACATGAACATATAAATATGTTTTACTTGCTAATGACCTTGAAGCCTGATAAAAGCCAAAGAAATGAACATTACAAAAAAAATCAAAACTTAGTGAGTAAGCTTAGAAACACTCATGCAGGTGTAATATTTTTAAGTAGCTAAGGGGTCAAAGTGGTACTGAATAGTTTAATTTTTAGTTAAGTCCTTGCACACATCTAGTGCCTATCTGCAGGTGGTAACTGCCTTAGTAGTGCCTACTTTGTCATTTGTGTATGTTAAGCGCACCTCAAAAGTTTTTCAACTGTTGGCAGAAATGTTACAAATATTAAGAAATGATTAAAAAATAATTTTAAAATCACTCACCTCAAGTGCATGCTTACTATCCATGACTGTAACTATACCTGAAACAAACAAAGGCAGTAGACAAAACGTTCAATTATTCAAGTAAATTTAATATACACATTTAAATCAACCTCAGCAATTATAATTACATAATAAAACTCACAACTCAACGATAAAGAAGTATCTTGTAAAGGGCATGCATTAAAAAAAAGACAACAATAATAATAACACACATTAATTTTTCACAAGTATTAATTTGTAACATTTCCAACACATATCACAATTAATATATAACAATACTGGCTGGGCCCCGCAGTTTCACTAGCAGTTTCACAGTTAAATTTAAATAAAAAACCGGTCTACAGCAAACCGGACTCATGCACCAAGATTCTGTACATCACATTTTGCAATGCTTAGTTCGAGTCCGACTCGCACTTGGTCAACTTTTATTATTTGCAGGGTGTCTACTGACCCTGGAAAACCTGGAAAACCTGGAAATATCAGGGAATTTTGTAATCAGGGAATTTTTTAAATATCAGGGAATCTTTTTAAAAATCAGGGAATCTTTTTAAAAATCAGGGAATTTTTGTTTGGTAGGTTGTAGTTGGCAATACGTTTTTTGTTTATTGATCAGCTTGCATTGATGTGGCATCATGTGTATCCCCTCCCATTTTTATTTTTGAATGGCAAATAACTAGGGGTGTGCGGGAATAGGTTTTTGTACTGCGGGAAATTTTCGGGAAAAATAAATTATTCCCGCGGGAAACGGGACGGGATCGGGAAAATTAAAATTTTTTTTTTTTATTTCTAATATGAGAAGATGGCCATTTAAATGTTTCTTGCAAAGTTAGTTTTTTTTTTTGCTGCTATTTTTTTTTGTCTGCTTCACTTGCCCTTTTTTCAGCGGCGACATATTTTTTAGCATTCTCAAATTCTTTTTTTATAGAGGGATGTTTATTGAGATGTCTTAGAAATCCAGACGTGCTACCATGCTCGCATCTCAAAAATTTTTCACACGAGACACACTTTGCCAGGGATTTACTGTCTGTCAGACGTTCAAAATACTTCCAAACACTTTTAGGTTTACAAGTAACAAGCTGATTGGTTGCGACCTCCATTATTTGTAGGCTGCTAGTTTGTTTTAATATACAACGGCATTGAAAATAGGAACAGATACTTTGCACAACGTAACGTCAGCCGACAAAGCCCGCCAAACTAAACAGTAAACAACAATTTTTTTCTCCCAAAGCAAAATCATAGATGTTTAGATACTCGTGAGCAGTGGTGTAAAACTACGTGATTTCATATTTTTCAAAGTGCCAATACAGTTCTCTACATCGCCACTGCTATCAAGTAATGAGAACGGTTACGCTTCGTTATGTAACGTCTAGTATTACTTATATCTTTGGCGAAAAGGTTGGATTGCGCATGTGTTTTGTTTGTGTCTAAGGAGACACAGTGGTTTTAGGTTAAGTATTCGATGGTGACGGCAATGTTATATAACTGACTATTCACGTATCTTCCAAATTTGTACCCTTGAAGAAATATATTTATGAACGCATACAATATTTCAGGTACTCCATGTACGTTTTTTTATATTCCAATTAGATATGTGTAAACGATTATCATAATTCACTGCACACCACAGCTGTCGCTACGATCGGCATACGTTTAAAAGATGTTTTGCGTTTAAATAGTACGGAAACTCTTCAAAAAAGTACGATTCCATAAAAAATATTGTTGTAAAAACAGTTTGAATTGATAGAAAACATTTTCACATGATTAGTAAACATTTGTTAATTTTTAAACAATTTCCCGAAAAATTCGGGAGTAATAAATTCCCGCCCGCCATTTCGGGAAGCCTATTTTCCCGACTTTTTTCCTGAAGCGTCGGGATCCCGCACACCCCTACAAATAACGAACAGTTCCTACGTCCATTTTCTTTTATTTACCATCGGATTCGGAAGTGTCGTCAAATCACGTAATACAAACTGGTTCAAGATGGTCTGTTATCCTGCTGACGTACGTGCTGCAGCATGTGCTTCCCACGTTCAGATTATACCGACTGGTGCATTTAATTTTAAGTATCTATGGATGTCCTCAACGTAAACTGGACATTTTTGTTAGCTTTGAAAACAGATATCACAGACACTTTTGGTGAAGATTCGCCATTGTTGCTAGAAATTGGTAGCTGTGGGCTTCATACGGTCCATGGTGCTTTCAAAACTGGAATTTCTGCTACACAATGAGACGTTGTTAGTTTTTTGAGGCCCAGTTACTATTTGTTTAAGCATGTACCTGCAAGGAGGGCAGATTACATTAGAATAACTGGATCAGAGCTTTTTCCCAAGAAATTTTGTGCAATCAGATGGAATACTGCAGTTTCTGAGCGTGCCATGAAAACGTTACCCCACCTAAAGAAATTTGTTAGTGAAGTTTCTATTTCATCTCTCTCTTTCAGTGTAGTGAAAAGTGCTCTTGAAGATAATCTAAAAGTAAAATTGACATTCTTCCACTTTTTGGCATCAGAGCTGGAATTGTTTCTCACAATGTTCCAAAGTGAAGCACCCATGGCCCCTTTTCTCTATGATTCACTGGTAGACATTTTATTAGCTTTGGCAGGAAAGTTTTTGAAACCAGAAGTACTGAAGAGCTTTAGGGAGAAATGCAATTATCTCGATTGGATGTAGATAACCAGGAAAATCTATTGACTGCTAACAATATCACGTTGGGTTATGCAGTACGCCATGCCATCAAGAAAGAGAAAGTACCAGAAAAGTCTGTCCTGTTACAGAAAAATGATAGGACTTGTCTAAAGGTTATGGTAAAAAAACTTCAAGACAAAAGTCCCCTGAAGTACAATCTTACCAAGGGAATTTCCTGCTTATGTCCGTCTGTGGCTTTAAATTCGGGTGTGAGGAAACAGCGTGTAAAGTACAGTTTAGAATGTTGTCTTCAAAACAGGTGGTTATCAGGACAAGAAGCTGATAACATTGAGTGATCATATCAGTTGGTATGTTCCTCGCAAGATTCTGCAGCACTGTTCTCGTCTTTTTCTCGAGAAGACGGGCGCCTTGATCACTTGTGGATGCTCATTCTTAAGGCACATACAGTAGCTTCCAAAACAGGCCTTCTAAAGTTTGTGAGGATGGTGTTGGTACTTTCCCATGGAAATGCATCATTGGAAAGAGGATTTTCAGTGAATTCTAATCTGCTGACAGAAAACTTGCAGGAAGAAATACTGATTTCATGAAGACAGATGTATGACTTTGTTCAACGTTCTGGAGGTGTAGAGCATGTTGATATCACCAAGTCCATGTTACAGTATGTAAGAAATGCTAGTTGTAGGCGTAAGGAAGCCCTGCAAACAAAACAAAAAGAAAAGGAAGCTACAGACAAGAAGAAGGCAGAAAAAAGAAGAGTTTAAGAGATCAAGGCATTGCAGTTGAAGAAGGCTTGAATGTTGGATTTGGCTCGTTCTGAAGTAAGTGCAATAGACGCAAAAGTTGAGTCACTGCGAAATTGATGGGAGCTTCCTTTTACTAATGTTTTTTGCAAAAGGAAGTGTGTGAAATATTTGTAGCAGCATTTTTTATTTGCCATCAATTGAGTCACTTTGGCCACGTTTGGAAGAAGGTAATTTTTTTTTACTAATTTAAGTAAGTTGAAATACTTTGAAACCCGTCAATGTAATATTATGCAGTTTTTTTTCAGTTTCTTGGAATGTCGTAATTGTGTTAAAGAATACCTGGAAAAATTCAGTTTTAGACCTGGAAAACCTGGAAAAATCAGGGAATTTAATTTACTAGATCTGGTAGACACCTTGTATTTGTTTTTATACTTTAGAGTTTGGACTATAATCATACTGACTTTGAATTTTGCATGAATTACCGTTTTTATGACAGAACTTAAAAAAAACTGCTTTATTGGAAAACACATCTCACACATTATCAAGAGATACTAATTTTGCTGTAAGAGACAGGGGGGCCTCAGCATTGGTTAAAATGACTAATAAATTTGGGGTGCCCTGAGAGCTTAAACATTTACTGCAATATGTCTCTGTAAACAGCGTGTCATTTTAGTGACCCACAAAATCTGCATGCCTTATTCGTTCTATCAATTTTGATGAGCCTGTAGATAATATAGTTTAAAGTTTAATCATAGTCAAAAGTACATTTTTCGAGAACACCCCACAGGTTCCTTGCAAATGTTTGCTGTCGCTGAACCCTCGCATGTCGGCGTGCTACTGTTGCTTTGGCTGTCTCAGAGGCACGTTGAGAGGCCATAAGTTCTGTGTGCTGCTGATATCGAGAAGCCCACTCTTTGGCTGTCTCAGAGGCACGCTGAGAGGCCACAAGTTCTGTGTGCTGCTGATATCGAGAAGCTGCCTCTTCGACTGTCTCAGAAGCATGCTGAGAGGCCACTACATCTGCGTTCATCTGCTGTCGAGAAGCCGACTCCTCAGCTGTCTCAAGAGGCATGCTGGGGAGGCCACGCGTTCTGCATTCTCCTGATGTCTAAGATCTGCCTTTTAGCCACTCCATTCTGCTCAATTCTCCTTTGTTCTGCATGAAACAATGTTTCTTGCTGTCTATTTATCATAGCTCAAACATTTTGAGAGCTCTGTAAAAGATTTGACTTGCGTTGCGAGTTGTGATAAAAATTAATTCAAGTCACTAATAAATATAACCTATAACCTAAAACCAAACTGATAAATAACAAAATCAGTTTAATCAAAAACTCATACAAAGTAAATTGTAAGAGAAAAAGATAAGATATACCTATCTTAAAAAAAAATTGAGATCCTAAAAAACTAGCCCAAGCGGCATCTATCGGCTCTCGAAGAAAGTGTACAGCACCTCATACTGACTCGTGAGTTAAAGGTAACTGTGTGTTTTAAGGATTGTTAGCACCATAGTTTCATATATACTAAAAAAAAACTTCCTGGTTATATGTTGTGGAGTTTAGTGATTATACTATCCTTCAGAAACCTACTTTTTTTCCCTGGATGAAAGTATTTAGTTTGCGAAAAAGGGTTCGAACAAACCCTTATACCTTATATCAAATGTTAGGCAGTTTTGTTTTAATGCACTAAATGATAGCCCGTTTAAAATTCAAGGCAACACCATTTATTGACGAAGTTCAAAACTAATCTGTTACCAGTGCCGTTAGTTCGCTAGGCGCCACGAGCTCCATTAAGTGAACGGATCTCACCAAGGAAAAGGATAGGAAGATTCCAGACCTTATTATATGACTGAGTGGCGGACATAAAGAAATGAAACACAACCACAATGTTTGAATTTCTATGACCTATGATTTTCTATTATAAAAATAAATTTACCCCTTTCTCTCTCCACTAGGGATGGAATTTCATATTAAATGTGGCCTATGTGTTATTCCAGGTTATAAGCTAGCTCTACGCCAAATCTCATCCAAATTCGTTCAGCAGTTAATAACAGTCATTTCTTCCACACTCCTTTTCCTCCATTTACTAACTCTCCAAACTCAAGCAGTGCTACCAACTCGGTAGCTACAACTATACCTACGACACAAAATATCTTTATTGAGTAACAAACATAGATACTCACGCATAAATTTTTGCATTCCTAATATTAGTGTGACAGCAGAAGCATTGTTAGTCACACAAGATGTTTGCTTTACATGTTCCCAGTGTAAGGATTATGTTGGCAGTTACGAGTCAAAACAGGTTCAGGACTGAGATGGTGCAAGCAAAACTTGTAAAGGGCTTGAATGATGCCAATAAGAGCTGAAGACTACAAATGTGCTGTGATTATTTTGATTTTTCACATAAAACTCAGCTGGAAGAATTTTCCAAGGAAAATAGACAATGGATGTCAGTCACTGGGATTGAATATTCCTCTCGTGATAAATTAGTTCCATACAATTTGAAACAATAACCAACACTGCATCATGAGTTGAACGAAGCCATGAGATGAAGCCATGAACAAATGGCTACAAGGCACTACAACATGGTAACGTAGTTGTTCCGGCACATGGGAACATTCCACAATGTTAACAACATAACCCACAGATACAGGATTACCTGCGTAATTTTTTTCAGGCACAGGAGTTGTGTTTTATGCTCGTTTCTGCTTCCATCCTGTGCAACACTCAGTAAGAGAGCATACAGAAGATTCCACTTGTTCTGATAGTTGACGCTGATTTGCAGTGTTCCTTTACTCGATTAGTGGATCGCACGGATGGTCAACCGCTCCACCACTTTACTCATGCCAGTATCTGGATGATCAACAAAGTCAAAGGGCTCGCTGATTCTTGCTACATGAACGTTGCCTTCTCTGGGTTATTTGATATTGTGGCTATCGACAATGTGAAAAGTATCCAATCCTGAATGGCAACCATTCGGGTTTTCTCTGGGTCATGAGATGAGTCAAATTAACATGAATGGATACCATTTCAGATTGGATACAATTCAGGCGTTTCACAGAATTCAGTTCTGCTACTTCAGATGGATGCTTTGACATTTTGCTTATCAGCTACTCATTAGCCAATGTAACCAGAAATTTGATCCCAATCCTATCTTCTAAGAGCCCATGGTGACAAAGGCCATCTTCTGTCAGTTAACACAGCAAGTTGGCTAGTGACATTTTAAAGTACTCTAGTAGTTCAAGGTTCTGCAGCACTTATGTGTAGGTACTTTAAAAGAAAGTGTAATATCTGTTTTCACCAGCTGTGGTATAATTTTGGAAAAAGATGAGAACTAAAAAATGTTTCTTTTGAATCCTTGGCTCATTCTAGCATGGGCGTGCTGGATTCAGGCCAAATTTTTACATCACATAATTGAGGAAATGTTTTCACGCACAGTATTTTATGGTTATTCAGATAAAATGGCCAATTAAGATTGTTTTTAAGAATGGTGAATCAAACAGACCCCACATTAAAGTAATTAATTACAGAAATGTGTTTACTACTAGTTAAGATATTTTCCAATTTGAACCCTTTTTGCATATCCAGTCTTACACTCCTCTACTAACTACTATACGTACGTACCATCCAGGAATATGTCACTACCCAATTCCTTGTCTAGCCAAAATATAGATGCAATAGGTCCTGAAACAAATAAAAAAATATATATAATAAACTAACTGTTCATTAACTTTTAATCATTTATGCGGTAAGCATGTCAAACTACGGCTGCAAAGTTTTTGTTACTGGATAATGTAATACCGATCTACTTACAAGGGGAGTGCGTGAACTTTATAACGGTTCGTTATAAAAATAATAATAATAAATAAAGAGCTGTGAAGCACCAATTGTAGTTTTTGTTTTATTTTTCAAAATAGAATGCTGCACAAACAAATACAATCCCTCATTCAATTCGTACATCCGCCTGTCGAGAATTGCTCGCAGCTCGGGCGATGAGAATTAACGAAAAACAACGTAGGTTAAGTCCTTCAGTAACATTTTTCTGTAAGTACACAAAATCAGTGCGGCCTCAAACATGGCCACACCCAGCGAAAACGAATTTCACCAAGAGCCAGACGCCGACAGCCGCAATTCCTAGTTAAAAGTGTCCAAAAAGTTCCAAAACAACAGATGATTAATTTACTCTCTTCGGCATGGCTCTAGCTACTGACGTTAAATTTATCCTCCTCAAAATTCCTCCATATTTGGTGAGAAGCCAACGAACGCGCGCCCTCCTGGTGCAGCGATCGACAGACGACTGGTGAAGTCATGCCACCTTCTTCATCATGGATAAAGGAGAAGTCACATGACCTCACCGACCAATCACACACTCACTTACACACACAATTCAAATTTCAAGCCAATAACAGTACACAACATAAGCACTGAAAACCATTTTCCATACATATAAAGAGGGACTTCCCATTCTCGGTCCCTTCTTGGTAAATATGTAGTTGGGCGGTATTTGCGAAAAAAATTTTTAAAAATCCGAAAATACCTTTATTTTATGCTCTTCAACGTCCTCTTTTCATTAAAAGTGGCGGAGGTAAGAAATTCCAAATACTTTAGGAGATATCAAATTTTTAAATTTCATCATATGTAGTTGAGCGGTATTTGCGAAAAAAAAAAATGTTAAAAATCCGAAAATACCTTTATTATATGCTCTTCAACTTCCTCTTTTCATTAAAAGCGGCGGAGATAAGAAATTCCAAATACTTTAGGAGATATCGAATTTTTAAATTTCATCACAATACCAGTGCCGTGATGTGGCGGTTAACATTGTTGTTTACGTACGAGGTAAGAGTATCTACTTTTTTTATTGGATAATGATGTCGCGTGATTGTTCGTGATAGGCCAGAATTCAAACGAACTAATACGTGATTATTTAGTTCATTTATTGTTTAAAACAGTGTTTAATTACCGCCTCCAATTTAGGTGAGTTTTTAACGTTTCTAATTTTAAAGTCTTATTTGTGTTTTTGATATTGTTGCGCAAGTATAAGGAACAAAAAAAAATTTACGTGAGTTGTTACTGTGTATCCTTTGTTACGGGTTTGTTAGGTAAGGTCAGTTACATTATAAATAATTTAAAACTAAAGAATAATTAAAATTAATTCACATTATTTTTAATGTCGGCTTAGTTTGAAAGTATTAATAATGTAACTGACCTGACCTAATCAACCATTTTATTAATTACGCATTGACGATTCACGTATTTACGAACACACTGCAAAATAACAAAAATGGCGTCGCTCGAATGGTTCCACAGGTCTTGTATTGCAAAATTAAAAAATTCGATATCTCCTTAAGTATTTGGAATTTCTTATCTCCGCCGCTTTTAATGAAAAGAGGAAGTTTAAGAGCATATAATAAAGGTATTTTCGGATTTTTAACATTTTTTTTCGCAAATACCGCTCAACTACATATGATGAAATTTAAAAATTCGATATCTCCTAAAGTATTTGGAATTTCTTACCTCCGCCACTTTTAATGAAAAGAGGACGTTGAAGAGCATAAAATAAAGGTATTTTCGGATTTTTAAAATTTTTTTTCGCAAATACCGCCCAACTACATATTTACCCCCTTCTTAATTTTATCAAAAACGTCTGACCTTGGTTTCCCACGCTCCGAAGAGATATTGTTTCTGTCTCTCTCTTGGTGGGGAATCACAGTTTCTATCTCACTCGCACTCATAGGTCTCATATACCTGTCTCTTTCTAATACATCCCAAACCAAGTCCATTGTTCTAGAACACTATGTAACAGCCCGTTCTGAATAAAAACGTAACATATCACTATAGTACCATATTAAAATCAAAATAAGTATTGTAGAAAACATTCATACACATGTTAGACAAATATAATTAGTAAACAAAGTATAAAAGCTTTCTTGAAAACCCCAAATAAGTGATTATCAGACAATTATATAACACGTTAATGAAAGTTAAAAACAGCAATCCTAATACAAATTACTTGACAAAATTAAACTTATTTAGAAAAAACCTGAAAAAGTAGGCCAAAACAGGCAAAAATCCAGTAAAATGACTTATTTGTGAACAATTACATAAAAAATAGTAATGATTTAAAATGTCTGTTAAAATACACAGTACTTTCTTAAAACACACAGCAAGTGTAACTATCAACCCTAAAATACATAAAAACGGTAAAATATTCTTAGCGAGACGTTTAAAGAAATGTAAACACCCACCAACCATTGTTTACAAAACATATTAATAATGATAAATACACATTAAAGTCTGACTATACTATCACAAAATGTAAACACAGCTTAAAACATAGACTTATTAAGAAATATTTACATGCATGAAAACAGTTTAAAAGAAAAATATTTAGCTAGGAGGGCAGGGGTCTTGCAACGTTAGGTACAACTTCCAGTCACCAATTTTGACATCCCTTTGCAAGAGTAAACTACTTCCTAATAGCAATCTACCATGTAAAGGAAAAAAAACTGAACTCACAATTGCACTCGAGAAACAGCCGATCAAAAAACGAGGCACAACTGATATTCCCCCGTTATGTTAATCTCAGAATCGCTATGCTGGCATGTTAATCTCAGAATCGCTATGCCGGCATGAGTAACTGGTTAGAGCGTCTGACTGCAGTGCTGTTGACTCTGGTTCGACATCAGTATCGATACTACATTTTTCAGTTTTTATAGAACTTTCATTGTTTACATGGAAATTCATGTTTATTTATCAAAAATAGTATTATTTTTTTACTGCAAAAATTTAACTGCTAGGGTGAAGGTAATATGAAATAAGCAAATTGATGTTATTAAATGTAAAAAATAATTTATAAAGGTATGACTAAATAAAGGTTTCATTTGAATCCTTGGCTCATTCTTGCTTGCGCCTGCTGGATTCAGGCCAAATATTTACTTAAAAAAATGAGAATGTGTTTTTATACACAGTATCTACACATTGCTCTCAGTCAATTTCTACAGATTTGGTTCACACTTGTGGTTGATATGTATCATAAAAACACTTAAATCATATGTTCTATTCACATCATTGGCACTGTAAAATTGTGACAGTGTTGAATGAACTTTTTTTTAAACAAAGACAGAGGAAAACAGATTTTGTTAACATTTTGGAATGTGGCTAATAGTTATATCAGTTTTTCAGCATAACAAGCATATATTTCAACACGTTACTAGTAGTAAACATTGGAGCACTCAATTGGTGAAGAACTAATGAATGGATGTATTTTGATTGATGACATCTTCACGGGATTGTATTTCCAATTGTTCTTGTAATAGAGTAAGGGCATTGATGCACAGATAACTTAGAGAAATTTCTGTTTTAAATAATGTGCTAGGAAAAAATGACAATGCGTAAAAATCCATACTGATGGTCTGTACTGTGGTAAATTAAGTTTTTATTTTATGAATTTTCAATAAATGAACACGAATTTTCGCGTAATTGATAAAAATCTATTAAAATTAAAAGTAAAGCATCCATACTGGTATTGAAACCGAGTCACCACTGATGTAATCAGATGCTTGCTTCAACTGCTGGCTTGTGCTGCCTTAGTGATTCTGAGAGCAACATCACAAGGGAATAAAAGTTTTGCCTTGTTTATAGACCTGCTATTTCTAGCGAACAAACTACTGATAGTTGGGTTTTCTCATCTATAGGGTAGATTGCTAGTGGAAAGTACTTTATTCTCGCTAAGGGATGTTAAAATCGTAGACTCGAAGTTCGCGCTCTCTCCTTGTGAGTCATAAACAATTGTATATGCAAGCAATTGTTAGAAAACCAACAAACATAAACAGATTGTAAAATTATAACTAGTCCAACAAAACAACATGCTGATACCTCCATAAAAATTACATGCATTCTATAAATGGAATAACATACAGAGGAAATGGTTTGTTAGTTATGCTGTCTAAGGGCCAATTTTACCACAAATGATTAAGATTTTAAACTACACTTAATAACAATTAAGCATTGTTTAGTAATGAATAGCATTCACCAACAAGTTACTTGTGTTTAAGATGGATAGCCAGAGTTTAAGTTTACTTGCCCAATTTTGAGAGATTAACCTTTCATAAAAAGTTTAGCAGCCAGGAAAATGGATGCACAATTGCATCAGCTGATATTTCAATCAAAAACAATGCAAAAAAAATCTGAAATTTCAAGCAAGAGAAAATTAGATAAATGGCAATGATGATGGTGATGTCGAAATACTCAAAGACCCAATGAGAATGCAGTTCAAACATATAATGTTATAAATTATAGCCTGTCCCCAAATAAGCAAATTTTGAAGGTCTCTATTAATTACTCTTTGAAATAAGAAATGTCATTACTCATTACGTTCATAGGATTCTCGATAATGTCCATGCCATTTTTGATACTTCAGGATTTTCATTTATTTATTATTCATTATTTAGAGCCATGATGGACTTCCCTACACTAAACCCAGCAGATTCTAACTAGAAATGCCCAAGTGTAAGGCACCACCGTGACTGATGTCACAGCAGATAATTTGAGGAGTGTAACGATGGCACCTACCTGGGTCGGCCAGACCGGTGGTTTCCAGCAGAATGTAGTCAAACTTGCCCCGCTTCTTCATCAGGTTCTCGATCGCCTTCACGCCATTGTCCCTGCAACCACACGTGCATCTCACTCAAGCCCAAACAGTTCCTGCAACACTGAACTTGCTGCAGATCGAGATGGCCCAAATGCAAGATAGCATTTACTGATCCTTTCACGGTGAAGTTTGCCCTGTTGGCAGAGTTGTGCCAGGCAGTTTAATAACTTTTTGAAATCAGCCATAACTTTTTAAAGGTTGTCATCCTTGATTCTAATTTCATTTTGATTTTCTATTGCTTTAGATAAAAAAAGTATCATGATGCAAGGTAATTTATTTGGTTTAATATTTTTCTTTAAGTAGGAGATGAACACATTTAAACATTAAATGGTTTCTGTTTTCATCTACGTAACTGCATTTACGAACAATCAATAGGAAAGCAACTCAGCAAGCGACGAGTCGTCGAGGTGCCCGAGGCTTGCTTACTTGACGGAGCAGCAGAGGCAGCCGTTCCTCAGCTCCAGCCACTCCTCGTACAGTTCGCCGTCCTGTCCCACCGCAACGCTCTTCTCCACGGCACTCCCTGCACGCACGACACACCCTCCGTCACGCTCTTCCCGCCCGGGTCCCAGACACACACACAAACACACACACACACACACCTGTGTGTTCGCAATCACAGAGAGGTATTCCATGTCTCATGTCTAATTAACAAAGCTTGTACACTCACTTTATGTCAATTTTAACTTTTTCTGCATTACATTGCCCAGAATTACATTTTACATGTCCTCTCCGAATCTCATAACCTGGACAGTTTTTTATGGCACACATTTTTTTCTTCTGGAACCCTCAACTCTAACGAGTGAACTAGCAAAACTTGTAACTCTAATTTTATTTAACATACTGTATGTTTTTAATTTTAGTTGAATTGATAATGTAAATATTTATGTAATTATATTATGTTACAGTAGGAGTCATGGCTGTATGTTTAAATGACCGTACCACTACTGATATTATAAATGAAAATTAAACATACACATTTGCAAGGTATGCACACTGTTAAAACCAGCAGTAAATTTGGGGGTATTAGTTTTTGTTTTTCTCTTTCCTGTAAAATTTGTCTTAAGGAGACAGCCTGGTCAGGGTTGTATTTGTGGGCGGGATGATAAGTGCAACACTCGCTGGTGCTTATAGTGCTGTATCGCCTCTAAGCGCAAGGTTCTGAACTGGTGCGCTGTCTTTTCATTATGCTAAAGACAACTGTGAAATTTGTAGCTATACTAACCTAACCAACCATCCACAGTTTCTTTAATTTATTTAATGGGGCTAACCTAATCTAATTGACCATTCTCACAATGTAATAAATATTTAATATTTATACAGAACATGCACAAACATTGTCTTGGAACGGACTGTTGTGAATATTAGGTTTTCCGAGTCTACATACATTAGAACTTTTCGGAATTTTAATTTCAGAACAGCACATACTCTAGAAATAAACGAAACGGCTACACAAAACTGTGGCAGGGTGTCAACTGGATCACAGAAATAAAATGCAGCTAAATTATCTTGACATTTAAACGAAATGCCTAAGCAGTTCATTTACCTATTAGACTGCTAAGTATTACAGATTGCTAATTTAAATATTCCTTGAACAGAAAAAAAACCCACTAACCTTCACCAAATTCGTTTAAGATAACCGCTATCCTTTTATCATGCTGCTCCGTTAAGACGTAATTGAGTAAAGTTGTTTTTCCAGCACCTAAGTAACCTGTAATAATAGTTACAGGTACCGGATCGAAGACAGCTGGTACTAAATCAGGAACATCTTCGTCCGAAGAATCCATTGCACGCCGAATGGTTAGTTTAATTAAAAACTGCAAGACATCGTGTATTTTATAACACGTTAAGTACTCAGCAACACAGCTAAACAACAGGAAAGGAAACTATAACACAGCAGCTCTGTTTCCGTATTGTTTACATGTGGTCGCATTTGTTTAGATTCATTTGAATTTTTTTAGATTCATTTGAATTTTTTTTACAATACATTTTCCACCAACTTATGAAATAAAACAAGATAGCTCTAAGATATAGAGCAAGAAATATAAATGCAATAAAAACGCAATATGAACCAAACTACACCGCATTGGAGGAAACAATTTCTTGGATTCCCAAATATATTTTGCTTTAATCATTGTTAAGTCAGAGAGAACACATTAATTTTTTTAAACTGTTGGAGAGTGAGTTTTGATTATTATTACTACAGTTTTAAACACACAAATTAACGATAATGAACGTCATTGATTTCACAGGACAAGATTTGTTTCTTGACAATCACTATAAACGTGGAGAATTTCGTTAAATTTTAATCATAAACGATTTATTATGTATATTGCATTATAACTCTTGATTACAAGATGGCGGATTTTATTTTGTTTCTATTACCCAACTTTTTCTTGAAAAGCTATTTCCTGTTCAATAATTTTTTTTAGAATTTATTTTAAGAGGAGAAAGTAAGACAAAACTTTTATTATTAATCTAACTTATTTTTAAATTACGAAAACAATTTCGCTTGTAAATAGTTATACTTCGAGAGGTCGAAGTGATGAAAAATCGATAGTTTTGAGACCAACCACTAGGTTCGACGTTGAACCGACAGAATGCGCCAGTGTTGTTACGGACGACTACAGACGACGTTCGGCGCAAAACTGTTAGACGCCTGCGCAGAAAGTATTTCCCTCTATTGGTGGTTCGTGAAAGTTACTGTATTCACTGACAAGCGGTCCTTCGCGTCGGAAACTGTACGTTCTTACGTTTCCTCCGCGGTTTAATATTTCTTGCTTGTATAATTTAATGTACTTTCAGCGAAAAAAGTGTTAAGCGTTAAAAAAATATATATAGATATATATCATCACTCAAGCAAATACCATATACTTTTCTCTTTTGCCACATTTATTTTTCATCAAGAGTGAATTGGTTTTTGAAGTGTGTTAAAAACTAAACATAAAAATAGGAATTATTAACAAGTAAAACAATGTGGACCAAGTGGTGTGAACTAGCACCCCTGCAAAACAACAGTGATGTGAAAGTTTCCAAAATAATGTGGCGGGAAGTAGAATTTTAACGTTTCTTATTGTTATTATGTTACCACATCGGGAAATAATTTTGCTGTGTTAGTTACGTATTGTCAGTGACAAATCGTGTTAAAATCACAGTTAACTGTAGTAGATTTTTGCGTTGTCCTCCTTGACATATCACGACGTTTCGTATACTTGACCGCGCGAGTTTGTACAAACCCGGCTCTCCGTTGCATTGTTGTCTCCAGTTGCGGCGGACACTGGGATATACAGTGCGTTTCGGGCTAGGAAGTGGCTGTCGGTGCAGTTAAACAAAACCAGTGAGTGTACTCTGGGAATAAGTTCATCTGTGCGTGTGAATGATTCTTGCGTTCCGGAGGAAGGCGACGCCGGATACAGACGAGTAACTGGCCGTCGGACGCCTGCACAGATACCATCGACTTCCAAGTGCGCCCACCGGACTGCCCCTTGACACGACATCTCGACTTTAGGACCACGGTGAGGCCTTATCTACGTCTGCCTTCCTTCCTTTTCATAATCGACCACTTTTACGTGACCGAAAAGGGGGGAGCAAAAAAAAAAAGAGAGAACTGTTCTCTCAACGAATTGCCCTTTTACACGAATTTCAGCCGTGCAGTTACTTTCACGTCAATAATGACTTTGCATGCTTAGTGGTTCATTAACTCAAATGCAATTTGCATGATATGGCAAATAGTACTTTGCGGGTTATTTGCATTGCATTAGCAAGATTTATAACGGAGATATGCCTAAGTCAATGTTTTTACATACCTACTTTACTAAGCTAACATCCACTAAAAAAAAAAAAAAAAAAAAAAAAAAAAAAAAAAAAAAAAAAAAAAAACATACAGAAAATGGTAAAACTTAATTTTCTGTTATTATTTAATGACTATACTTAAAAAACCACCTGATTTAATCACGTTGGTTTTAAAATTGGAATTTTTTTTTCTGAAGTCCTATTGAAGCAAAACGTTTATTTGAATTGAGCGCGCAAGATGAACTGTACGGGCCTGCATCACCGCAAGTTTTCGTCATCCGAAACTTACGCATTGTGCAGTAAGATGCGTCGACTTCGCTGCCGACTATACTGTTAAACAACGCAGTTGATCCTTTAACTTGTAAATACATTTGTTAAAATAGGACGATATATAAATATATGTTTTTTGTAGAATTGTTTAAGAATCTATATGGACTGACGTATTGACTGCCTTGCGTAATCCATGACAATTTACTAGCTTATAAGTCAGCTCAGGAAGGATAAAGACACAATGCACCAATTAATAAATTAGAACTGTAATTTTTTTAAACAAAAAAAATTAATTCGAGCGAGTTTTCCAGTAGGTACTCGCCAGTGAAATGTAAACACCTAACTTCGGTATCGAGCAAACAACACGCGTTCTCATGCTGTACATGTTGCAAAGAAAACTTAAAATATGAAACTCAGACATGAAATTTAACGTAGAATTCTTTAAAATAATGCCTAGCGTGATAAATAAACTGATAAATAATATAGTCACTTTTCAAATACCAACATTTCTGGATGTGAATTACACATACTTTCCGCGCCCGCCTCTAGATTTAGCTGTCTGTATCTTAAACGTTGTTTGCCACCATCAAAAGTAGATAGTAATTAGCAGAACGAAATAATAGGAAATTCTTAAGTATTAGAAACGGCTCCAATAAAATCCCGGCTTTGGGCCTGATTTTCGATAAGGAAATTTATTAAAAAATTCCAATCTTTTTAAAATTTACTAAACAGTTAATGTTATAAAGTTTCCTCGCATGTCACATTACATAAGTTATACTTATATGACATTTCTAAAATAATATCCTGAAATACTTAAAACACATATTTTATCAGTAAGTAGGATATGGTTGTATTCTTCTTTTTGTTAAACGACTGAAACCCATTTGTAAATACTTCCAAAACCTTAACAAACTTAACTAACCTTAACCTTGTTGAGCTGATTCAACACATTTATTATATTATAATGTTATTAAAAAGTAAAAGATATTCCAGTGACAGTAGTTGAACCACGTGCATTTAACTTTCCAATCACGCGGTCTACCGCTGCACTACTTTTTTTTTATTATTGTTTGGCTGGCCCGTGATTTTCATCACAAGCCAGCCAAACATAACCCCTCCCCCCCCCCGCCCCCTATTATTTATTATTTCTTATAGTTTGACAATTTCGTGTGACAGTTTTATTTACTTTGACAAATTATTGACAAATATAAATACTATTTATTTACACCCGTGCCTTACCCGAGACTTGAACCCAAAACCCCTCGCACCGAAAGTCAGTGTTCATATGACTACGCTACGGAGGTCGGCATACTAATTCTCTTGAAATTTAGAAAAATAGTTTGTATTATAATCAGTGCAATGAAAGTTTTCTTAGGTTTTTAAAAGCTTGAAATTACTTTTTATTATGACTATTTTAGTTTACCAAATATATTACAGGATAGTTTCTCTATCATAAAGTTTGATTTGGCACACCAATACATTTGGTATGTCCCCCAATGTTTACTAAAGTGACTATATACGGGTTCATGTTGTTACATGAAGGTCCGCCATCTTTGTGACACATTTCCGTTCATCGATTCCGGTCCATTTTCACGAAATTACTCCTACCAAATGCCGTATACCGAGAGCTAAGATTTTTATATATAAAAAAAATCCCTGATGGGCGAAAAATATTTTATCTGGCTGCTTTTAAAGCCGGCCAAATCACGTCATGCGACATGCCTGAAAGCACTCCATCGGCATGGATGAGAGAAGCGATTTTGACGAAGTAGGAGGATTGGGGAGGTTTGTACGCATTTGAGGGCTTTTGGGCTTACGGTTTGAAAGGTACTTCAAAAAAGACTGAACTGGCTTCGAGAGGGATTTTTTTTTTACAATTCATCAGTTATTTCCCCCATTATTACTGAGGTCCAGTCATTGCGCATTCACAGGGAGTGTGTATGCTTAAGCTGCAGTAATATATGTTGAATGGAAAAAAATCGAAACAAAAAAAAAAAAACTAACGTACTCATAGCAACAGGTACAGGATAGATAGGTATGGAAGAAAATCTGCAGGGCTACACACAACTCCTGCTGTTCAAGAATGCTCTGGTCGTGTTTCGATATAGTTTAATTTAATTTATTCATAGTATTAAAAGCCTCTTAAGTGTCTAACATTTTCAATGTGGGGAAAAAACTCTTAATATCACGTAACAATTTATTTGTTGAAATAAGGGTGTTGTTTCTCAATCATTTCAATAAAATAATTTTACGACAGCGACAAGTTTTACGATGTTCTAGAACTTGATTCAATTAATCATTATCTTAACTCTTAGTTTCCATCTTAAGTACGTTTTCTATTTTTCAATAAACCAGTTTTTCAGCTACAACTTCAAAGGCGTATACCAGCCTTAGAAATCCTGTACGACTGCAAGTCTTTTTATGTTTCCAAATT
This sequence comes from Bacillus rossius redtenbacheri, assembly GCF_032445375.1. NCBI lineage: Eukaryota > Metazoa > Arthropoda > Insecta > Phasmatodea > Bacillidae > Bacillus > Bacillus rossius. The sequence continues at coordinate 7,328,744 of NC_086334.1, forward strand.
ATTTGTTCGTGATGAATTGCAGCGGCAATGCTTAATGTGACAGGACTTTTTTTTTGTGACAGCAAACCGTAAATATTTTTTTTTGTACACAATACGTGACAGTAAATCTCACGGCGCATTATAAGAAGTGCCACTGCTACAATCTACCGACTCTTCTTCCTGGTTCAGATGGTAGATACTTAAACAGTCGAGCCGTGATCGCTGAGTCCTAGAAAATTCGCATAAAAGTTTATGATATATTAACTGCATAATATATTAACCAAATAATGTATACTTAACTTGATGTAAGCTTTTGGACATACGCCATTGCTAAGCACATGTATGTCTGTAGAAGAAAACTAAAAAAATACCCAAAAGACAAAAACACAAATTAAGCAAAAAATTGCTGTTGTGGAAACAGGATATAAACACCAGATAATATTCCATAACAGGAATATGGTCAACAAACAAAGGAGAAAAAAAACTGTTGTGCTGAATTTTTTTGGGTTCAATATCATTTGTGGGGGTGTTTTCGTTCTCTTAGTCCATTTTTTTTCTTTGTTTGTTGACCATATTCCTGTTATGGAATATTATGTGGTGTTTATATCCTGTTGACAACAGCAATGTTTTGCTTAATTTGTGTTTTTGTCTTTTGAGTATTTTTTTAGTTTTCTTCTACAGACATATATGTGCTTAGCAATGGCGTATGTCAAAAAGCTTACATCAAGTCATGCACTCCCATTGCACAAATCTTTCAAAGATAATGTATACTTACCTAGCAGGTATGAGGACATTGCAGCAAATACATATTGTGAATAGAAGGTTTATTTGCGTCTGTACCTAAGTTTGTTCAGTATTATGAAGTGAGTTCGTGTCTGACAGTCCGAACCCTCGTATCGCATGTTCTAAACTCTTACATGATGTCATGGTTCATCCTTAATGCAAATAATTTTTTTTTTTTGAAAATAGATGCAAATAAATTTCTCAGACTTCCTGAATTTTTTTTTTTAAATTTCATGAACAGAGCAAAAATAATTAACACTGACAATGTTGCAGCATACAGAATACTATCAGGGAGAGAAATTATATAGCCTATATACAAAATCGTAATATAAATACAATACAATTACTTAAAAAATATCTTCAAAAACTTTTCTGCTTACTGGTTCTTGTTTTGTTTTACTGTCGTGAATCCTTCTAATTCATACTTATTTTAACGATTTAACTTGTCTAGTTCTGTACACATTTTTACAAATACCCTACCACACGTCCATGATTGCTTTCCGAATCAACTGCCAAAAGTAAGCTTATGTGACAGACGAACCAAACTGCAGTGAACGCATGGAACTACATCGAGTGTCCAGAATATCTGTTTAGTATCATCGTTGGGTTCGTCTACTTGTCGTTGTGTTATTGAACGTCATTTGTTGTCTTTATTTACTACCCTTGTTGCAACTGTCTCGCAGTTATTAGTCCATTGTGTCCGTCTGTGGTGTAATAATTTTTTGACTTATTCCTTCCTCGGAGTTTTCTGTGCTTTTGACGTGACAACGTCTAATAAATCGATGAACGCCGGCTGCATGCACGAAAAAGTGTCCCGTTACGCACATTGTTCCATTACGCTGTGTCCCGTTACGCTCATTGTTCCGTTACGCTGTGTTCCGTTACGCTGTCGGCGAGTGCAGTAATAATAGGTTATGTTATAATTGACTACAAAATTATGGTGATTCATATAATTGATGATAGATATTTGATTACACTTTTTTATATGAAAACTTTTTCATAATTATATTTAAACTTTATAGCTAAACGCCAGTTTTTAAAATTAATTACAAGTCATCTACACGTGAATTGTTTCGTCGACTGTTTATAAAGTGAAGTGAAAAGTTAATGTGGTTTTCATTGCTTATTACAACAACAATTTCTGCAATAAAGGTTAATTATTCTTGCATTTTAAAAATCTGATTACTAGTATAATTTCAAGTATTTATTCTTTTATTACTAAAACAAAAATGATTCAATTTTATTCATAAAAGTATGCAATCAATTCATCAATGTTTTGTTATGACGTCACGTTAAACTATCGTCCGTGAACCGACTTTACAGACAACCAATTTTTTATTTTATTTTTTGACACCGGCTGATTTGGACTTTTTTTCTGTGTGTTTGCATATTCATTTTTTTTTGTACGTTATTGAAGTTTCTCATTACATGCAGTGTAACCGGTAATGGCGTATGGCCCCAAAAATTTTAAAATCAATCTTCCGCGGTGCAAGAAGCATCGAAAGAACGTACTCGAGCGCTTAAAACACCGGGACGACCCGAACATCACGTTAAAAATTTTTGAAAACATATTTTTAAACTTCATACACCGTTTGCATTAAAAAACCCATATAATGATTACATATAAAAAAGATATGTACATATAATGGTGACCTACCATGGGATCCCTCGGCTATTCCTTAAAATCATTTTCTTGCTCTGGTAGATGAGCTAGAAACTCGAGATTTGGCGAACTCACGTCAAGGAAATTGCAAAAGAAAAGAAAGAAAAAAACCCTAAAAATTCAAATGATGGTCAATCTTTAAAACTAAATGAAAACCGATTATTTTAGGTTTATTGTGGCTGAACGGTAAGTTGTAAAAAAAAAAACGGATTACACCAATTTGGCCCTATGTATTTTTGTTTTGTTTCCATCGGTATTTTTTTTTTTTTAGATAGAGCTATAATTTTCAATTTATGACTTAGTTTGTACTTGCTGCACATTTATTCCAATATTTTTTTCACATTTAAAGAAATCTTCAGTATTAAAGTGTGTCAAAAATTTTAATAATACGGGGATACGAGAGGCTATATTCAGGGCTTGCCTGCGAAAGCGTGTGCGAAAGTCACGAGACTGTCCTTTTTCAGGGAGCTTATTCTAAGTTTAGCGTTACGAAAAAAAAGTGTTACCCCAGATTGTGCTAAATAAACCGACATTAGATATTTCACCAGTGTACCAAATTTTAGTTAGATATCATACCAGAGTGAAGGATGTTTATTTTTGTGCGATCATGTGTTACTGTTATCAGTTTGCCCTTTTTCCACCGAACAGTTTTTTTCCTCCTGTATTCTTGCTGAGGTTATGACATCCAGTGTTTTGTAATGCAAATTGTGTATGAAGTTTCAAAATATGTTTGACAATAACGTTGATGTAAGTTAAGACATTTTCAAAAATAAACTGGAACAGGCGAAAAGGGTAAAAGTTTAGCCAAAGAAAAGAAACATTCTTAGTCATAAGATAAAAATTAAAATAATAACATTTAAACTTTAATAACATTCTTGTTTTCCTAGCCTTCTGTTAAGCTGGAGAAAACGTAAAATTTAAATAATCTTACTAAAAAAAATTCTTTTGAAAAAGGGCCCATCACTTAACTTAAAAAAAAAATATAAACATATTATTATTTGCATAAATTATAGTTTGAAAATTTCTTCAAAAATAACTTGTAGAAACATGAAGCGACACATTTATTTAAATCAACTTCCAGATACTATTAACGAATCCAAATCCTAGTGTAATGAAATTCCAAAATGAATTTTTCTCAAAATGCACTTTTGCACTATAGGCCACTCTTCCTCAGAACTCCTTCAATTATGATATAAATTGTTGTATTTTTTGTACGTAATTTCATTTTGAATTCCTCGAGTCACAAGAGAGGAGAGCAAATAGAATAATCCGAAGTTCCCCAAGCGACCGTAGAGAGTATCAACGGTTAGAAATGACAGTAAATATACGAACTTTCCAACGATAAATTCACATACAATAAACGAAGAGTGATTTCATTCTCTATCCGCAATAAAATAATTTATGAAAACAAAAATTCGTACTTTTAAATATCTGAATCCTTGTAGAAAATGAAAATACGCCGCATTTCGACTTCCGAGTTGTATGTTTCGTCCTTAACAAATTTTGGACAAAAGAATAGTGTTCTTACTGTAGTCTTGACCAATTTTTGAATGTTTAGTTAATGTACAAAGACTATTATTCTTTTGGGTTCATGTTCAAAGTAAGTTGACCCAGTCAGTGTCCGTGATAATGTTCGCAGGCTTTCACGGCCATTGTCTGAAATAGCTTGGCTTATGGGTTGTAGCCGCGTCCTTGGCAAATAATTCACCGACGTTTCAATCGACATTGCAGTCGCCATCATCAGGGAGAAGGTAACTGCTCCCTGATGATGGCCAGTGCCCTTAAGTTTACGAGGAATAGCTTGTGATGTACGAAAATTTCCCCGGGTAATTTGTAGGGACCGGAAAAATTCGCGGATTCAATGACCTCTAGGATAGCCTCCATTATCCTCTGCATTTCTTAAGTAAACACGCGTGTTCATTGGGTACTAAATTGTGAGGCGTCTCCACTGGGTAGCTTGTGATTCGACGCTACATTGGTCCAGAGAGCTCCAGTTAAACTGCGAGCCAATGGCAGCACCAGCAGAATTGTACACGTGTTTGAATTTCAGCCTATCACGAAATGAATCCGAGAAAATTTTTCCGGTCTCTAGCTAATTTGTAACCAGCGTTCTTCATAAATTTGAGGCGAAAATATGTAAGAGTGTATGAAGGGCTTGTCGTAAGTCGCTCGTTGCAGGCGTGGAGTCATTCCGCGACATGACTGCATCGACGAGATGATGGCTCGTATAATGCGCGGACAGAGAGGCCTGGGAAGTATCGAGCCGACCCCACCAGTCGACGACAGGAACTCCTCGCGCGATCGGCGGAGACGGCCGAACTTGCGGGAAGCAGTTCACCAACTTTCTTGATACAGCGCTTGCCACGTTTTAAGAGGGGAGGGAACGAGGCAGCGGAGGAAAGATGCAAATCGCGTCGATAGCGTCATTTCCAGCGGGCGTCTAACTTAGGTTGGGTCACAGAGGAAGGGAAGTATCCCCCCCCCCTCCCCCGAGGGGGACTGTAGGCCCTGTGGAAATTTAAACAACCAAGTTTCTCTTTCCTTTCCGCCAAAAAATTTCTATACGACTTCACGAGCTCCTTGTTTTAACATATTACAATGATAAATTTTACATTCAACAATACTCTAACAAAAAAAAAAGAGGTTACGCAGAACTTAATTTAATTTTGATCAATATGCATGTGGTTTTGTCCCAAAGTAAATATTAAAAACAAATTCAATAACATACCAAACGATGTACTTATTAAATTGAAATATTTAGTTAGGATATCTTGAAGTACTATTTTCATGTTGACATCAAACTCATTTGAATTTCGTTATTCCAGTAAATAGCCAAAACATTTTTCAATTTTTTTTAACAGTAATGTACAACTGATTGTAGTTTAATATCAACTCTATTCTCAAGGCACTTAACTGGTGTGCATTCTCTTCATCGTGCTTGTTCCATATGGGAAACCAAACGGCGACCGCACGTGTTAATTATACGCAACTTACGAAACGTTTGTTCTAGGTTCCTACGATGATTCTATGTCGTAGAAACTGAACATTACTAACTAAACGCAAATACAGTATACCCACTGCAGCATTTAAACACGCACATGGATAGGTAGGGACCGGAAAAATTCGCGGGTTCCATGACCTCTAGGATGAACTTTATAGTTCTACGTACACTTAGTCAAATGCCAACCTCTCATTGGCTGCTGTCTTGTAAAGGTGTCCCAACGTAGCGGCCTGTGATTCGATACAGCTACGGTTGAGTGTTTTTCACTGGCCTGGAGTCATCCAGGTGAGTTGTGAGCCAATAGCAGAGGCAGCACTAAGGTATAACTATTTGAATTTCAGGCTGTCGTGAAATGAATCCGCGAATTTTCCCGGTCTCTATGGATAGGGACCGGAAAAATTCGCGGATTCAATGACCTCTAGGATGCCATCCATTATCCTCTGCATTTCTCAATTAAACACGCGTGTTCATTGGGTGCTAAATTGTGAGGCGTCTCCTATGGGTAGCTTGTGATTCGACGCTTCTTTGGTCGATAGTCTCTCATTGGCCCAGAGAGCTCCAGTTAAACTGCGAGCCAATAGCAGAACCAGCAGAATTGTACACATGTTTGAATTTCAACCTATCACGAAATGAATCCGCGAATTTCTCCGGTCTCTATCTATGGATAGGCTATACTTTAAGTAGAATTTCAGAGTCATGTACGTTACAGGCACGAGAGGTGTTTCTCGAAGGCTACCCGAGGCCGCGTCCGCCGGCAGAATGCCGAGTAAGTAGTTTCGCGGCGTCGTGCAACTTTGTAAAGCTATGCGCGCGCCCTTCAGCGTGGGAACTGTTCATTAGCATTCCCCGACGGCCGCGGTACTCCGGCGCTGGAGTGTGCTGGAGTGCTGATGGTATCTCCAGCCGAGTGGTCAGAGCTGTAGTCGCGTGACCGCGCGTCCACGCCTACCCCTGGCCGGGGAGGGGGGGGGGGGGGGTGTTCCCGTGTCGACCGCGCGACGCCCGGTCGATCAAGGCGGGTGGCGCTGTGTGCCCCTCCTGGCCAGTTTTGATGGGGGGGGGGGGGGTGTTAGGGGCTGTAAAAACCTCGGCGGCTCCACAGCCGCTTGTTTCCACGGCGCCCGAGGGCGGGCAAGGGCGGGCAAGGGCGGGCGAGGGCGGGGTAGCGCGTGGTCGGGCCACTATTTCGCCCGGCTGTCCGCTGCAAACCCCGGCGGATCGGGACCCGATCACGCCGCGCGCGAGGGAACCGGCTACATCGACCGCACGGGAACGCATCGGCTGTTCCGAAACCTCTGTGGGAGGGGAAAAAAAAAAAAAGAAAAAAATAGAGGAGGAAACTCGACAGCTCGTATGTTTCATCACGCAGGCAGGCACTTTCCCCCGCAAATACTTGTTTTGTCAGTTCCATACTGCGAAAATAACTTTGCAGCAACAACATGCGGTTGATAGTCGTCAATCATGAACGAGCCACTCGGAAATTAAATTTCACATTTGTGCTAAAATTGTTTATAGAATAAACTAATATATATGGCAGTACATATAATCGAGATCTACCTTGTCAGTAGGCGTCTGTTCTGAAAGCGCCCTTGGTAGACTTGTATGTTCCTCTCGCCTCTCCACACACGTGTGCACATCGGCCATCTTTGCAAACGTAAAGTCTGTTTTGTTGTCTTTTTGTAAGTAATTTCTTCTATCGCTGCACCCTACTCACTCACAGAAAAACACAGAGCTAATTGTCACTAAAAAAGTTCCAAATCACAGGCAACCCATTGAACGCATAACAAATTAAGTAGCTATAACACACATTTATTTTAATTGTTATTATATTGGTATTAGACTTAGTATCTAGTCTACAAAGTCGGGAAAAGAACAGTATAAAAATTTAATAAGTGATATTAGGAAGAGTAATCGGCATTATTTTAGCGGAAAAAAAATTATAACTATCTCTGAATAACAGCTTCTTCTGTGTATACCTAGTGATTAATTGATGTACGGAAACTTCGTGCATTGTTACACCAGTCAACGTAAGGTAATCTAGGATACATCGTGCAAGGTTCGAAATAAATTTCTTTTTGGTTACTGACTCCTGGTCTCTTTGAGGAAACATTTTCTTCGTTGACTTTTTGGGATATGTTACTATTACGTTACGATGACGACGATAGCACTGACGAACACAGAAGGTTTCCAGTGAAAACAGTTGCGACGTTTCGGGAACTGACATATGTTCCCGTCACTACGCACAAACAGACTGATTTCACTGGAAACCTTTTGTATTCGTCAGTGCTATCGTCGTTGTGTTGTTCATAGTACTTGTTTATCTTCATCGTTGTGTTTATATGTTTGCTGCGTTGCCTGCATTTAATCTGTCTCGTCGTTCTTAGCCCACTGTGTTCGTCTGTGTTGTTATATTATTTTTCATGACTAAGTTCTTTCAACGGAATTCTTGTGCTGTCTGATATTCGTCGTTGTGTTGTCCATAATACTTGTTTAGTTTCATCGTTGGTTCCGCTTGTCCGACATCAGCTGATTCAGTCTTGTTTTCTGTGAATTTTTTATTTTATAATTTTTAATTTATTTTTTGATTTTATAATTTTTTCCGTGACAAACTGTGCAAAACTGAAATGGCGCATGTCCATAAAACTGCATTAAATCAGTAATTTTTGTGGTTGATTAAAATATTTAATTGGTTTTTAGTTCCTAAAGGGTATACTTTAAGTAGAGAGTGGACCGGTGGAGAATGGACTATAGGTTTTCCTCCAGGATTTTAGGAAGTACCCATAATCGTGGACTCGAGCTCGAGAAAACAGTTTAAATATTAATGAAGGAGGTAAATCCGCGTATTCACTGATAGGCGAATACGAATTTCAACATAAAATACACGAATTTGAGAATTTTACATATTTTCAAATAAGAATACGTAAATACGAATATTTTTTCAATATTCTCTAATATTCGAATACGAATATTTACACAAAAATACGAATACAACTGTATAAGTATTCACACCTACAAATACGAATGTATTCGTATTCACAACTGTATACCAATATAATCACATTCGTATTCAAAGAAAATAATTTTTGCGAATACATTCGTATTCACGAATTCACACTTGCTGTGTGCTGTGTCTCTAGCAAATTATCAATTATTTTAACATCAGATGGGTGAGGTATATTTTGGTAGCTACTGCATAAGTGATATTTCTTAGGGATTATTTACAACCATTCAGCAGTAGCACATGTATTATACAAATACTTTTAGTATTTTTTTGGTGTGTTTTGGAATAAAGCTTTACCTTCATTGTATAAGAGAGATGATGTAGATACAGAGGGAATATTAATATAACTACATATGTATGAAATTATGCGTCTTTGACAGTACACGTAAGAGTCCATTATGTAAGAGAAATATTGTAATATATTTATTGATAGCAAAATCATTAGAAAAACTCAAAATATAAGCAAACTGTTTATAGTCGTTGAAAACTTCTTTTTAACGTGAAGTTTTGTATGGATTCCTGCTGCGACATGTGCATTCTTTTTTGTACGATCGTGATACAGTCTGACGTGTTCTGAAGAGTTTTTGATCATAATTAGAGCCACGCATATTTCGCAAAAAGATTCCAAGACTAGCTGAAAGTTACAACACTGTAGAATTGCCTGCGTTTCGTTATTGTATTAGTTTCTTTCAGGTTCATGTCGAGTGTTACAACACCAATGACAGTAATTCGGTGCGGAAGCAAACGCGTCCTGAGTGACTCGGTCAAATAAGGCAAAGACGTATATCACAAGGAAGAAGCCTCTGGTGCGTGTATACCGTGTTGCAGTCTAATAGGGGTTTAGATTGGTTCACGAAAAATGCCTGACCCTAATCATAGGCTAACATCAGCAAGCCAAAACATTACCTTTTATTAAGAGCGGAAGCGAATTTTACTTTCAGTAAAAATTCGTGATTACTTGTAATATTGTTGTCATGATGGTACGTTAAAATATTTAGTGAATAACTATCTATAGACAATTTTAATACCACATGTTGACATTTACGAGGAGATCCGACTAGTTCCGATTCAAGTCCCGCCCGGAAAATTATCCGTAATTCGAGAGATCGATCGATCATCGAGTGCTTCAGAACTCACTTCGACTAGGAAGTTCCGCTGTAGATTTACGTCCCTCAGCTGTGCGAGGAAGGGCTTAGCGTAAATCCTTCCGGACTTCGAACCAGTGATGATTAGTTACTAGAGTAATGCCGGAAGTTGAGTGGAAACAATGGCCTACGCGGGCTTTGTGCTACGACCTTATTATATTAGTAAGTTAGTCATAAGGTGCCTTGGGCACATGTTGAAACATGATGAATACAATGAACATTTTCAATTAATATACACGAAATAGTTATCAAAATTCAGTTTCTTTTACTACTGCGCAAATGATCTTTTTCTGATATGTAAAATGATAGTTAAGTATTTGACAAAAAAAATTAATGAAGAACCTCTAGAAATACTACATTAGCTACGTGTTAATTTTCTCTGGTCATTCAATAATCTTCCTTGCTTTGTATTCGATTCATAATACATCAGGATAGCAACCATATTGGCAGTGCGATTTGCATGGATGTGTTCAATTGAATAGAGTTCGCAACAACATTAGCATGATAAAATTGAAAATGTACCTCAACATCTATTCGCGGACAATTTAATCCTATAATTAGCGCTGGAAAGTTGACACCACAGTGGTTGGTAGTTTCATGTTTTCAAGTGGAGGCCAACAACTTGATCCCATTAATACGAGGAAAAATACATTTTTATACATTTTTTTTACGGTTACAAGCTTTGGAATTATTTTTCTCGAGTTCATTTTTGGAATAAAATAGCTTTCAGAGTCAAATAACTACTCTTTTAGTGAACACGAAAAAAAAAAATAAAAAACTTTTATTACACAAAAAAAATACAGGGTTGGTCAGAGAACGAGTGTAATTTCATATGCAGTTAACATTTTTGAAGAGCATAAAGCACGTATATTCAGCACAAACAGCACACATGCAGTGCTTGAGTCGGATAGCCTCGGAAAAGGTGCGCCATAAAAATTGAGTTTTATTGGCGATAAAAGTCCGATATCTCTTCGAGACACCACAAATTCGTTTTTATTTAGCAAAATTTACGGCAGAGTGGCGTAAAGTCCCTGAAAAGTTCCCCTACTTCTTGAGTAGGTAAACAGGCTAGTAAATAACTCTGGATATTCTGCAAACTTTTTTGTCCGTTATTTTTTATATACGAAAATCATTCTAATTTATTATTTAAGGAAGGTGTGTTATTTTCAAGAGGGTCGAATCACCCGGAAGTCTTGAACATGCAAAAAAAAAAATTGGAAATTTACAATAACGTATTCTGCAACACATCATATCGTATGTCATTACTAATTTTCATTCTGTGTGTGTTCTGATTTTCCCAAAACCTAATAGTATAATCGTCGTATGCCTATATGTATATAGGTTTTGGATGACTTGTTTCAGCTTTATGTGATCTAGTAGCAATATGAGACTGTGCACTGTAATATATATATATATATATATATATATATATATATATATATATATATATATATATATATATATATATATTGCAAATGGAACAGAAATATTCATGTATAAATAACATGTATTTGTAAATTTGTAGAGTTAAATGAAAACAATTGTATCACTACAAAATAGTACTTGCAGTAATACTGGGTTGGAATTCGTACCTGGGAATACATGCTCTGTGTCGTCCCAGTACCTCCAGTAGTTATATTTATTTGTAAACCGTTCCCTGAATAGCTTTCCAGTATTAAATGCGAACATTAATGAGCATCAAAACCAAACAAAGTTCAACTATTGAATACAAAATTATCGTTCCATGGTTTAAAAAATTTTTTGAATGAAATGCACGTTACTATTTCACAGCGACTAGACCACGAACTGTTAACATTTTAATGACATCTGTCATTGGTTCATTGGTTATTCGCATCCCCCTAGGGGACTGTTAAGCCAACAACAAAAAAGCAAACAAAGTGTGGCCCAATCTCGATAGAGGGTGCAATGTGGCAGCAGCCAATCAACAAATCCCGATTTTGTACAGGGATCTAGAAATGTGTAAATAAATCATTAATAGCCTGTAGAGACCGGAAAAATTCGCGGGTTCAATGACCTTCAGGATAGACTCCAATATGCCTTACACACTCTGGCAAATGCCAACTGTTCATTGGCTGCTGACTTGTGAGTCGTCTCGACTGGGTGGCCTGTGATTCGACACTTCTATGAGTGAGGGTCTCTAATTGGCCTTCAGTCCTCCAGATTAACAGTGAACCAATGGCAGAAGCAGCACTAAGGTATAGTTATTTGAATTTTAGAATAACACGAAATGAACCCGCGAATTTTCCAGGTCTCTATTAATAGGAGCATGTATGTTTTATGCGGAATAATCTGATCGCTCGGTAGACTGCAATGATGTATGTCCACGATAACGATGGTTTCCTTGTGATTGGCGGCCGTCTGGAAGAGAAGCCATTGCCCCATTTGGCCGGGCCATTCAGCACGCGTTTGCTCCCGCACTGGTTGGCTGTTATTGGTGTGCTGACAGTAGCGGCGGGAGTGGGCCTGACCCTGTGGGGAGGGTGATTGTCGTTCGAGTTGTCGGAGCTGTTGCCGGCTCTAGTAATCCGAGAAATGATCCAACAGGTTCACTGAATGGGTGCAAGGATGCGAACACATAGCCTCTCCGCACCAAGTGGCAATCCTCTGCCTTCACGTGCGGGCACCGCTGCTGGGGGTGCGATGGTGGTGACTTAACTCAGCATCTGGTGATAGCCTCGCCTTAACTGAAGAGGACAATGCCGGTCGTAACCTTTATGCAGTGCATCCTCAATTGCATGCATGGGACCAGTACTGGTGAATGGACTGAATCTGCGGGCAGCATCAGATGCTATTGAAACCTTTCAGGTGGGGGGGGGGGGGGGAGGTTCGACTGCAGAGCCCTGGCGTCTTGGTCCCAAGGGTGTGTGTGTGTGTGGGGGGGGGGGGGGGAGGCACCTGGGCTTATCAAAGAGCTGTAAACTGCTCGACTAGGTTCGACACGTTCCTCATAGTTCATGGGTTGGGAGGGGAGGGGTTACCAAGGTAACTCCGAGGCCCTCCAGCTCCTAGGCACGAGGTACGGCGGGTCGGAGGATCATCCGAGGAGACGAGGCAGATCGAGTGGAGTGACTCCGATACATGGCAGGTCGGCTAGCGGTTGGCGAACAGTCTATGCCCATCGAAGACACCCAAGTTGGAAGTAGTATGGGAAGGATCCATGCAAGTGAATGGATCCCCGTTGAAGTTTCCTCTAAGGCCCTGGACAATACTGGGTAGGACTCGTACTTGGTGGTGGTGCTCCGATTGCTTGGAGAAAACTTTGAGGGTTCCCTATCCCTTTGACGAGCCGACGTGGTGAGTGACGACAGAACTCTGTTACTAGCCTGGACGGCTAGAAGAGGTTGGATAGGCCTCCACCGGACCACGTGTTCATTGTGTGTTTTGAGGGGTCCCAGTGTGATGGGGAAGATCAGGGTAGGCGCCAGCAGTGCTGATAAAGTCTTACGGCTCAGGACACAGCCAACTTTCTGGTTAGCTGAGTGAGGCAGGGGGCCAAGATGGTGACTATGCTGGGATGGGTAGCCTTAGCCTCTGGTCATAGCTGAAGCTCTAGCACCTTCCTCATCAAAAAAGGGGGAGCAAGCCCCATACATTTCTGGCTTTTTGCAACGGCTCTGGAAGGTTTTACTACATATCTGTGGGCTGACTCCAAAACTACACTTCAGGGACGCTGACTTGGGAGGGGAGGTAGAGGATAAGCCGGCCTTCAGGTCGGAAAACTCTGTGCCGACGGTAGATTTATACCTGAAAGAAACCCAGCCAACCATGAAACACAGACAATGATACAAAGTTTCAGGACACAGCTGTCTGTAAATATTTTCGCGAAAAGTACATGGCCCTAACTATTAACATTTAGTAGAACAAAAAAAAATTATAGTTCAAATAAATCCTCATATTTGAGTGACATCTGTGCTTCCAATAAGGGCTTGAAACTACAGCAAACACCTTCGATGAAAAATAGCGTGAGCTTATCAGGTGTTATTTGCTGACCCGGCGCTCATTTTCTGCCTCGGCGGATTTAAAGCGCATGCCATTAGACTCCGGCACTCCAGAGCGTGCTAGACGACCGACGCTCCAATGACGGAAGCAACGCAAGTACACAAGTATTTGAAGTCTGGCCTGTTAGCTAACCGCAACCTGCCGCGTCGTGCATCACGAGATGAGGTCTCATTCGCAAATGGCTCTTCCTTGGATGAAACACTCTCGCCTTATTGGATCCCGCTTTATTTTGCCCGCAGCTCCGATGATGGATTTTACCTTGCGTAACACGCACTCTGGGAGAAAGATTCCTATCACTGGTGAGAAGGAGCGTTTCTGGATTTGAAACGTATTTTAACGACTTACCTTGGAAGGGGGAAAGGCGTGAGAGATGTTTTTGCAAAGTAAATACTTGATACAACTTTCTGCACTAACTTGATTAGTTTAGAAAAAAAACTCAAGAAGAACCACACAGAAATAAGCAAACTGATTATTTAAATAAAAAATACAGCAAAACGGTTAAGTACTTAACAATGAAATATTTTATAACACGTTTGCGATTTCTGATTTTTTTCTTAGCCACATTTGTACTCGTTTTCAGTTCTACTTTTGTTTGAAGGAATTTTTTCCTCTTTTTTTAGTTTATTGCCGTTTATCGCCGTATTCTTATTTAACTTGCCATTTAATAAGTACATTTCCTTAATTCAATCACTTGTTTTTTTTTAGACACACGCAGAAAAATTGCGTATTTAGTTTGGAGTCAGCCTACACTCTTACAGTATTATTTGTAGTCTACTCGAGCAATTAGTTCTTTACAAACCGATCTGTTTGTGATAGAATTATCGGTCTTTATTGTATCGTACATTATTACGTCAGAAACGAACTGGTTAAAAGGTATAAAAAAACGTCTCATATAAAGTGTTGGAATTGTAAAATTAACTCTAAAATATAAGGTTCCTTTAAAGTCCAACAAAGAAGCTAATTTTTGGGATTCACGGTTCCGTATCAGTTAGGCAACACTGCAATCATTCTTATAAAAATGTTGTTGGCTATATTATTTGTGTGAACGATTGTATTATTTTCTTTACGGGAACACTGGAATGCAATGCTAGGCTGGTATCGAGGCGAGATATATTTTTTAGTTTACAGGATTCTTTCAAAACGTCCACGGAATTCTTTATTTCTTTCCTTCCAAATTACTTTTGCACCTGAGTTGACCCGCTAGGAGAAAGCGAGGCCTCACTCAACGTGGCTCATATATATTTTCGGCGACTGTTTCTTTTTTTTTTTTTACTGCCCTAGTTAGCATAAAAATACCCCGACGAGAGGTGTGCGCGCGGAATATAAACCCCTCTCCTTCCACCAACCTCCGACGAAGAAAAGCTTGCCTGCTACCATCACAACTCCACAAATAAAATAAAAATGTTTATTGCGGGCTGGGATTCTTTCTATCTCTCGCTCTCTCTTTCCGACGGGAGAAGGTTAAAAGGGGGGAATATTTCTTTGCCGGCTCTCTCGGTTAAATTTACTCGTTTTTATTGTTGCAGGGACTTCCTCGGGCTGCATTGCTGATAGCGACGACCTCTCACCCGTCTAGAGAGGGTTCGTCGCTGGTGCTGGGACGATTTCGCGAATTTATCTGGCGACAAAGTAAACTGAAAACGCTTGTACTTTTAGCTACTGTTGCGATTGGAGAAAAGTTTATCTAACAAACCCCCTCCCCCCCCCCCCTCCAAACCCGGAGGTTCTCGAATAGAGAAAAATCCATAAAAAAAAGGCACCTTATTCTAATACAACGCATTCAATGTTTACCATATAATAAACAACCAGTGAACAGATGCTATCAACGTACATATGTAGAGGAATATTATGCCTGTTCAGTCTTCAGTCATTACCAGGAGAAGCGATAGGTATTTGACGAAATGATTCCGAGACATGGAATGTTACAAAAACACCCAGTGAAATAACTGATCTTTAGGGGCAGGCAATTTTCGCGAAAAGATCTGAACACTTATTAGACTGCAACAAGGTATATCCGCACCTGTGGTTTCTTCCTTGTGATTGGCGGCCGTCTGCGAGAGATGTCGTTGCCTTATTTGGCCGAGCCACTCAGGACGCTTTTGCTTCCACACTGAATCACTGTGATTGGTGTTGTAACAGTCGATACGTACCTGGGAGAAACTCACCCAATCACGAAACACAGACGATGCTATAGTGTTTTAACTTTCATCTAGTCTCGAAATCTTTTCGCGAAATCTGCATGCCCCTACTGATCTTTCATTATTGGTTGCGTTTCGGGCATTAATTTCCCGTGCCGGGAGCGAAACAGAGGCGGGGAGTGCGCGGTAAAAGAGAGGGAGAAGGGTGGTTGCCCGTGGCTGAACGCGCGAGCTGACAGCTGCGTCTTGTCGGCACACGAGTCGTCGGAGTGGCGTCCCGTGTTTGGCCGAAGCCACGCGCGTGTTGCGATCGGCGCCCGGGTAATTGCTCGTGTATGGCCTCTGTCGCGGGCATCCTCCTCCTCCTCCCCCCGCGCCGGCCAATCAGTCGGAGCCCTGCCGCGGCGTCGCGGGACAGGTTCCTACATGCAAGTGAAATTACGGGGCAGCTCATTGGACATGTGCGGTTAATCATTCCTTTCTATACGTCCCGAACCCCGTGGTTCTATTGAAGTAACATACCGTAGCTGTATACTGGCTCATTTTGACGTGACAACGTCTAATAAATCGATGAACGCCGGCTGCACGCACGAAAAAGTGTCCCGTTACGCACATTGTTCCGTTACGCTCATTGTTCCGTTACGCTGTGTTCCGTTATGCTGTCGGCGAGTGCAGTAATAATAGGTTATGTTACAATTGACTAAAAAATTATGGCGAATGATATAATTGATGATAGATATTTAATTACAGTTTATTTATATGAAAACTTGTTCATAATTATATTTAAACTTTATAGCTAAGTTTTAAAAATTAATTACAAGTCATCTACACGTGAACTGTTTCGTCGACTGTTTATAAAGTGAAGTGAAAAGTTAATGTGGTTTTCATTGCTTATTACAACAACAATTTTGGCAATAAAGGTTAATTATTCTTGCATTTTAAAAATCTGATTACTAGTATAATTTTAAGTATTAATTCTTTTATTGTTAAAATAAAAATGATTCAATTTTATTCATAAAAGTATGCAATCTCTTCATCAATGTTTTGTTATGACGTTGTCACGTTAAACTATCGTCCGTAAACCGACTTTGTGACAACCAATTTTTACAAGCTTTCTTTAAAAGCTAGTTTTGAGGGAAACATATATATGTTTTGACAAAGTTACTTTAAGTATGCTATTCATATATTGTTATTTGATGCAAAACCTTCCTTTTGGAAAGTGCGAAGCAGTAAATGTTTGTTTTCTTAACGCTGTTGTGGTGACAAGATTTAGGCCGTTACAACTGTCTCCAACGTTTCTGCGTGACGTAACACCTACAATTTCGGTACTGTAGTTAGAGTCACCCAAATAGAAAATAGCAAGCACTAGAACGCCCTAGAATGTTGAAAATTTTAAAACCACTGGGGAAATCAACTGGCTGCAGGAATAGTTTTGTTCGCAAATCCCGCGAGATAAGCTAAAACTACCAACCCTGGCGATGCCAGCCTTCCGTTGTGGTGTGCAGGGACCCAGTGACAATTTTTTTGGTCGCTAGTCGTAAGTTTTCATGGCAAAAAAAATGGTTTTGAATTCAGCTTAATAGTTTGAAAATTGGATTTTGTCGTCCTGTAAAATAAACCTCTTTTAAATTATCTGAAGGCATTAGAGAAATTCTAAGTGTTACTGATACAGATTCACCTAATTTCCTCCGAGGTCCGGCATAATTGCGTGTTGGGGCATAATTGCGTGTTGGCAAAAGGAAACGGACAGGGCCACGCAGGGTTTGGGGCCGCCACTGAGTACACCATTTAAATCAGCGCCTCACGCGGCATTAGAACCCAGCTACTCTCGCACCGCAGTAGGCGCTTACTAGCAACTCTCGCAACGCAGTAGGCGCTTACTAGCAACTCTCGCAACGCAGTAGGCACTTACGAGCAACTCTCGCACAGCAGTAGGCACTTACGAGCAACTCTCGCACCGCAGTGGGCACTTACGAGCAACTCTGGCACCGCAGTAAGCGCTTACGGGCAACTCTGGCACCGCAGTGGGCACTTACGAGCAACTCTGGCACCGCAGTAAGCGCTTACGGGCAACTCTGGCACCGCAGTAGGCGCTTACGAGCAACTCTCGCAACGCAGTAGGCGCTTACTAGCAACTCTCGCAACGCAGTAGGCACTTACGAGCAACTCTCGCACAGCAGTAGGCGCTTACGAGCAACTCTCGCACCGCAGTAGGCGTTTACGAGCAACTCTCGCACCGCAGTGGGCACTTACGAGCAACTCTGGCACCGCAGTAAGCGCTTACGGGCAACTCTGGCACCGCAGTAGGCGCTTACGAGCAACTCTCGCAACGCAGTAGGCGCTTACTAGCAACTCTCGCAACGCAGTAGGCGCTTACTAGCAACTCTCGCAACGCAGTAGGCACTTACGAGCAACTCTCGCACCGCAGTGGGCACTTACGAGCAACTCTGGCACCGCAGTAAGCGCTTACGGGCAACTCTGGCACCGCAGTAGGCGCTTACTAGCAACTCTCGCAACGCAGTAGGCGCTTACTAGCAACTCTCGCAACGCAGTAGGCACTTACGAGCAACTCTCGCACAGCAGTAGGCGCTTACGAGCAACTCTCGCACCGCAGTGGGCACTTACGAGCAACTCTGGCACCGCAGTAAGTGCTTACGGGCTACTCTGGCACCGCAGTAGGCGCTTACGAGCAACTCTCGCAACGCAGTAGGCGCTTACTAGCAACTCTCGCAACGCAGTAGGCACTTACGAGCAACTCTCGCACAGCAGTAGGCGCTTACGAGCAACTCTCGCACCGCAGTGGGCACTTACTAGCAACTCTGGCACCGCAGTAAGCGCTTACGGGCAACTCTGGCACCGCAGTAGGCGCTTACGAGCAACTCTCGCAACGCAGTAGGCGCTTACTAGCAACTCTCGCAACGCAGTAGGCGCTTACTAGCAACTCTCGCAACGCAGTAGGCACTTACGAGCAACTCTCGCACCGCAGTGTGCACTTACGAGCAACTCTGGCACCGCAGTAAGCGCTTACGGGCAACTCTGGCACCGCAGTAGGCGCTTACGAGCAACTCTCGCAACGCAGTAGGCGCTTACTAGCAACTCTCGCAACGCAGTAGGCACTTACGAGCAACTCTCGCACAGCAGTAGGCGCTTACGAGCAACTCTCGCACCGCAGTAGGCGTTTACGAGCAACTCTCGCAACGCAGTAGGCGCTTACGAGCAACTCTCGCACCGCAGTATAGGCGCTTACGACCAAATGCGTCACGGCAATCGTCCTCATTCACTGGACACGTAGGTGCTATTTTAATTCTTTAAGTGGGTCAAGCGCGGCTACAGGTATTGTTGTCAAGTTTCCTAGCTGGCGAGTCAATAGTCTCGGATTCTATACCCAGCTGGGTATAGAATAGCTTGGAGAATATTATAGGATCTCAGCATATGGTGTAGGAGGTCAGATGATGGTGCAGGATCTCGGAGGGTGGAGGATTTCGGAAGTAGGTGGAGAATCTCGGAATAGGGTTAAGGATCTCTCAGGAAGGTGCAGGATCTCGGATTATTGTTTAGGAGGTCGGATGAGTTTGCAGGAGCTCGGGATACATTGCAGAATCTCGGAGGAAGGAGCAGGATCTCGGAGGAGGAGGCAGGATCTCGGAGGAAGATGCAGGATCTTGGAGGAGGGTGCAGGATCTCGGAGAACCTCGCAGGATCTCGGAGAACCTTGCAGGATCTCGGATAACATTTAAGGATTTCGGAACATTGCGTAGGAGGTCGCAGTATGGTGCAGGATCTCGGAGGAGGATGGAGGATCTCGCAGGATGGTGTAGGATCTCGGAATATTGTGTAATAGATCGGAGGATGGTGCAACGCTCGGAATACATTGCAGAATCTCGTACAGGGGTACAGGATCTAAGAGGACCTCGAAGGGTCTCGGAGGATGGTGCAGGAGCTCGGAGAACATTGCAGGAGCGCTAAGAAGTGCGAAGAAGCTCCACGGAGGGTGCTTGAAGACCTAGTCAGGCCGTGGATCTCTTCCCCCAGCCTCACATAGTAGTGGGAGCATGAAAAGACTCACCAATTGCCTGAGTTATTTAAATTTAGCAGTTGGTTAATAAACTCGAAGAGTTAAAATCCAGAAGGGACTTGTGCAGAAACATACATTTTCACGACTTTTCTAAAAACATTCCAATGTGCTATCATTGGTGTAACAATTTGATTGCTAACACTATGAGAATGTTCTATTCTTTAAAATAAACTATGTTATTCCGATCAAACAGTTAGTAAATAAATGTGTTTTATAAATTTTTTTTTCAAGATTAGGTTTTTGACTATTAGTATATTTGGATCTTAATTCCATAATTCGGAAAATGACTAACATCTTTCAGTACTTCCCTTAATCTTGAGGAAACTATTGGGGATTTATAGATATTACTCGAAGTCGAGTATGAGGATAAATTTTTATTCTATACTATTATGTACTGTAAGCCAATCTTTTTTTATTTCTACATTTTTACATTTTTTTGTTGCTCATTATTACACAATATTTCAAATTAAATAAATTTTTTATACAATTTACTTTCCATAATTCTTTTTTTTTCTCAGAATAATCATTTTAAAAATGATTTGTAAAAGAAATAAAGAATAATGATTTCTAGTGCCCCTCATTTCACAACATTAAAAGAAAAAACGCCCTGATGTTTCTACTAACTTAACGGTGAAGAGGTTTCAGGCCTGTTGAGGCGTGGCCTACCCCCCGCCCCCACCCTCCCTCTCTAGCTCCTCGCTGTAACTTGTTTATTGCCTTCAAGGCCGCCCCTCCCCGCTTAGGACCGCCGATGTCAACGGGAGTCACCGCGTCTTCATCTCGCTAACGAGGAATCGATAATCCGGGGGACTTTGATGGATGTTCACTGTGCTGGATTCAGCGAGCACTTGGTTTATTTTTTAAAGTCTTTTCTCCCCCTACTAACACAAAAAAAACGCTGTTAGCGCTCTTATTCAAGTAAAACGAAGTTTACTTCGTAGGCGCAATGGCTGCACTTAGTCGAAACACCTTCCCGGAACAGATAAGAAAAAAATTATACTGCATGTTTAAAAATTATTGTTTCCTTCAGTTTTTTTTTTTCATGCATGACATCAGACTGAGTGAAAATAATCGGTGAAAAAATTGGGGTGTATAGCGTTTCAATTTCTAACAAGGAGTTCTTACGATCATCGGTCCTGGCGCGACAGAAGGGCAGAGATTCTCGACTGTAGGTTATCGCACGCGTCGATGCAAGACCTAATCTTCACTCTGCTCCCCTCCTTTTTTCTTAGTTGTCATTCATTCTATACAACGCAACGAACAGTCTCAAACGTACGGACAGAGTTCTCGGCGACAAACGTCACGCCAAATTGTCCCTTCCTGTGGGGCTGTTGGTTACCAGCGCGAGCACATCACCGCTGGGGTGGGACCAGGCAAGGTGATGCCGCAATGGTTTACCATTACCGTCGGCGATAACAAAAAAGCCGACACAAGTCGCATATGGACACGGTGCTTGTATGTTGTGTACCGCCCATATTCTGGCTTACATGCATGCAAAACTTAAAAAAAAAAAATTAAAATATACTCGAAGTTTTCCATAACACGTAGTTTTGACGTCAAACCCATTTCACAGTCACGCTCTTGCAAGTGCAGGCAGGCCCCGCCTTATTGAAGGGGGTGGGGGGAGGGGGTGGGGCCGGCCCCCAGGATCTACGCCCAAGACACGAAGGTCGAGGCACAACACAGCACCTGGACTGAACCCGCCAAGTGACCCGGACGGAAAACGAGCATAGGGTTGGTTATTTTTACTTTCCCCAGTCCAGACGTGGGCTGCAACACCGACCCCGAGGGCTGCACGTCGAAGCAGCAGCACGCAGCCCCGGGAGGTGTCGCGGTAACTTTAGTTAACATTTCCTTCCCCGCAGACTCGCCCCCCCCCCCCCCCCCCGTAACTCGCGCCGGGTGGAAGGAGGGCCCTGAACCCTCGGAGTGGCAGCCGACTACATCTTGCCGAGGATCTGCTGTGTTGCATTATGCATCAGTGCGCTGTTTGGCAAAGCCCTGCCCCCTACCTTCCCGGAGCCCCCACCCCCACCCCCCCACCCCTGCTGCACGCTGTAGCGGCAGCGCCAGCAGTAACTTGTAACTTACGTCGGCTGTGTGCTCCGGACCTGGGGAGGGGGCGCGGAAGCAACCAGGGCTTCAGGGGGTGGGGGGAAGAGTGAGATGTGGATCCGGTAGAGGAACACCACACCCCTTCCTCCCAACCCCTCACTCCTCTCGCATCCACGGAGCAACGGCGGTTATGGAACTCGCGAGTCTTCCCTCGCCGCGACGCAGCTTCTTTTACTCTCTCTCTCTCTCTCTCGCTCTCTCTCTCCGCCTCGCTACTCCCCGTTTCGCGCGAGGCAGGCAGCGCATATACACGAGTCGCCCCCGGGCTGGTTGGTATTCGCGCGCCGCAGCTCGCGGGATGGCAGTTTCTTTTTTTTATTTTTTTCCCCCTCACTGCCTCCGCCGACGCACGTGCGAGGAATGCGAGGCGGGCCCGCCCTCAAAGAGACCGCCTGAGATCATAGCGGGCTCCTAACCAGTCGGCTGCCGACACGACGTGCCGGTGGCGAGAATACGTCACGCCCCAGCGATCACATCCACCCAATACCTTTCCAGACAGCATTCAAGCCTTTTTATAATTCCAATGTGATGCCACACTGAAACATCTTAGGTTTCGGTATAGGGCGTTTGGTAGTAGTAATTTTGTGACTGGAACGGAAGTCGCATGGAACGGAAACGTGTAACCACCAACCATGCTGCCCTCTGTGGGGGATGACACTAACCTAAATTTACAAAGCCAAAGCGAAACTTTATAGTAGATTGTTACGATTTACCACGGATTCGTAAAGGATAGCCCAATTAAAGATTTTTTTCACACACAAATTTATTGATTGCCACTACTTATGTCACTTACAAATAATCTTCTAAAATGGCAAATAATTAATTACACTTAAATAAATGTCTATTTACCAGTCACTCGTTCCGCACACCTCGCTGGGCCGCACCTCTGGCGTAACTCTCCGCCGCAGCACCCCTCGTGGACCTCCGCCGCGGGACTCTGTCGTCGCACTCCGCCGCTGCCGACGCACTTGCCTTCGCCGAGGATCCGCTCGACTCCTCGCTCGCAACTTCGCTCGAAACTCCGCCGCGGGAAAGCTCCCGCCTGAACTCTCTCTCAACTCTCTCTCTTTGAACTCCGACTCCCTGCCCTGACGTCCTCGGGCATATATATAGGCCCCGGCGCAATTCCAGAACTCACGAGAGCGGCCGGGGCCATTCGCGTCAATCCGCGCCGACACGATGGTAGAAATCTCTCGAAACACTTGTCGGCGGCTCGCGTAACTCCCAGCTGTCCGGTGTCAGTTACGTGTCAAAGGCAGGGTGCCGCGCGGGGAGTGTGGGGAAGGAGGGGGGGGGGGGGGAAGCGACAATCCTTGTTATCTTCCAGGCGCGCGCGACGCATATCATGTTGTGGCAGTCACCAACCAGCTCTGCACCTGCACGTGTCCCAGCCTTGCTCTAGTTCGTAACAATATTAACTGTTTAATGAAATTTGAAAATATGTGCCTTATTTTAATAAATTTCCTTGTCAAAAATCATGTCCAAAGCCAGGATATAGTATTTTTTTTTCAAGTCAATTTTTTTTTGCGTTTATTGTAGCCGTATCATTATGTAGTTCAAATTTTTTGTCTGTTAATCAGCGGCGTGTGCGGAAACTGCGTGTAATTCACGTAATAATGTAAAGTTGAATACAGAGTTTGCGTATATATATTTATAATTTTTTACACATATTGACTATTTATGTTCATTACGGTCTCCGTAATGATAATATTTAGCCGACAAAACGAACCCCATCGGATTCTGTCAAGTCGTTCGGATTGCATTATTGTTTTCATATTCTCGTCATTAATGCACGAAGCGACCTCTCCCGTCCTCTTAAGTGAAGCACGTGTCAGCGCCTGAAGAGCGGCTCCCCCCCCCCCCCCTCCCCCCGGCCGATATCTTCTTGTCTGGTCCCGAGTAGAGAAGTGTCCTTTAAAGACGAGCATTATATTGCATTAATAGTTTATAACTTTGGATGGCTAGGAAACACACGACGGTAAAACAGTATTAACGTCAAAAGTTCCATCCCTTCAAGTCTTGTTGAACAATAAAGGTGTCTTACTTTAAGCTGTTTTAAAAATCTAGAAATATCTAACATGAAGATAGTAATGCGTAGAGCCACATTTATTTTGCGTGTTAGTTGGGTAGCAGAATAGACTTTACGTTGGTGTTTGGACTATAGTGCTCTTGATAAACCTGATGAAGATATGAACGAGGCGTAAAAGTGTTCAGTCAATCACATATAACCTGCTAAATAATGTGACCTTGTTATAAACTAATTAGGTTTAACAAAAAAAGTATTTGGATTGTATATAGGCAAGCTGAGTCTAACCTGACGTGAAACGAATCTGCGATAATAATTGTGATTCTAGTAATGTCTACTACCTGCTCAGGTACTGCTAAACACTGCAGTTCTTATTTAAAAGTATAATGTTTATGCTGACCATCCTCACATCGGTTTATACACCGAAGTTTCAGCATTGAAATGGGGATAGGCCAAATAATTAGGGACCAGAAAAATTCGCGGATTCAATGACCTCTAGGATAGCCTCCATTATCCTCTGCATTTCTCAAGTAAACACGCGTGTTCATTGGGTACTAAATTGTGAGGCGTCTCCACTGGGAAGCTTGTGATTCGACGCTTCTTTGGTCGATAGTCTCTCATTGGCCCGGAGAGCTCCAGTTAAACTGCGAGCCAATAGCAGAACCAGCAGAATTGTACACATGTTTGAATTTCAGCCTATCACGAAAAGAATCCGCGAATTTTACGGTCTCTACCAATAATCCATTCAAAATGTCCAGTTCACAGAGATATCGATTCCATCAAATGTTTAGCAAGGTCACAATTCACGGTTTCATCGCGGAATGACAGGAAAATGACCAAATAATTAACAAACTGTATTTTGTGTGTATTCGTGCTGATGTTTGTTTTATCCTTCTTGCTCCGTGGTCCGTGTGTTACATGAGATTGGGTCCACGGAATTAACACTAGCTGTTTGTGTAATGTATTTATAGGTATACTGCATTCGGAATTTGATTAATGGTCTGTGCCCTTAATCCAAACAAACACGGGACATGAATTTAAATGCTAACATCAATACGACGCTATGGTCTGGGTTAACTTGCCTTGTTCCATAAACCATGCATGTGATCTGCGAACATAGCAGCTGTTGAACCGAACCAAATTGGCTGGCTCGAAATTTCCTGTTTGCTTCGCACACCAATCTAGACCAATTTTTTTTGCTGCAGTTTTGCAATGCAGTCATATATTCATGTGAGGGTTATGTGCATTTTACCATCAGATGACGTATGTATGTCGAGTGTCTGGTATCTTCACGAGAATCCTGTTTTTATTGTGGATGGAGTTACGCTGTCTTGGTGATTTCTTGGTCATGTCGAATAACGCGAGATTCCACTCTCAACTTGGACCCGAAAATGCAGTTTTGAAGTGCGTCTACCGTGTCAGGAAATGAATTTGCGGATCATCCCGATCCTTACCGACAAGCAAATGCAGGAAGACTATGATTAATGAAAACGCGAATCCGTCTCGTCAAAATTCACGTCATTTGATCGGATGATGTGTGAATTGATGTGGACGGAGCAGTGAAGAAAGGTATTATCTTTGAAAGATTTGTGCAATGGGTGTGTATGACTTGATTTAAGCTTTTGGACATACGCCATTGCTAAGCACTTTTTCAGTAGAAAACTAAAAAAAAAAAAAACCAAAGACAAAAAACACAAATTAAACAAAAAATTGCTGTTGTCAACAGGATATAAACACCACATAATATTCCATAACAGGAATATGGTCAACAAACAAAGAAAAACAAAGAAAAATGGACTAAGAGAACGAAAAAAAACCCGCAAATGATGACAGCACAAAAATATTAAACCCAAAATAATTCAGCACAACAGCTGAAACGAGACAAAAACACGTCAAGTTCTGAGGATCTCTTCTCCTTATTGATAACCCAGTCTTCATATCCTATAAGGATTTCCAGGCTGGGGCCCCCGCGACAAAACGAAAATACAAAAAGAAAGGTATGTGTTGTTCGGGGAAACGGGAGTAGTTTGTTAAGACCCGCCCGCTCACGGCAACGCCCGCC
Organism: Bacillus rossius redtenbacheri; assembly: GCF_032445375.1. Taxonomy (NCBI): domain Eukaryota; kingdom Metazoa; phylum Arthropoda; class Insecta; order Phasmatodea; family Bacillidae; genus Bacillus; species Bacillus rossius. The sequence goes on from NC_086334.1 coordinate 7,354,752, forward strand.
ACGTAACCCACTTGCAACACATTCCGTTCCAACTCGGGTTTTCTTGGGGGGGGGGGGGGGGGAGAGAGAGCGTGGTATGACCGCTTTTGGAGTGAAACTTCTTCACAGCTGGCAGGGTGAGTCGAGGGCGATGACGACACCAGAGCATAACGAAAAAGTAGCGTTGCGCTCGGAGAATTACGGAAGGCGTGACAGCCGAGAATAGAGTGGTGTGACGGCTTTGCTATTCGGCGCCATGTTTGTTCAACTTGCACGTCTGTGAAGACACCGAGCAATTGGATGTGGCGAGGCCTTGTGGCTGCGGATACGTCAATAGCACTTTACACAAATTATTCTGAAGCCTCTTAACACTACTGATGGAAACAGAATTTTTAGTTTGATATTAATTGCACATAACCTTTAATTTTACCGTATTGGCATTTACACTTAAGATACTTGAATAGCCAATATTTATGTATAAAATTTTAGCTATCGAGTTACTTGCCGAAATCACAGATAGCTGCAACGCTTTCTACAGCGCCGTTAGTGAGCTGACGCAGTGCTACAACCGGCCTGTTGAGTTTCACTTTTAACGATCATGGTGCCCACGAACCCATAAGTATTTTTAATTGTTAAATTTAAAACGGTTATCTCATTAGAGATTATCATCACCATCGAACGAACCATTTACTTGTTATTGACAGTGCGACACTTGCTTCTAAACGGTCTCACCAAAGGGCTGTGGCCAAGACTTCGGGAAATAGAGGGTCCAGTTTAACCATTATATAATTATTTTAATAACTAATTTTTTATAATTGATATTAAATGAAAACTGATCGACACTTAAATATCAGGGAATATAAGTAGACCTTTAGAAGTCCAGCGTTTACTCATAGAAATACAGTGAACTGAAAATCGAGGTTTAGAGCACATTCGAATGGCGACGTACCTTCGCTAGTTCAAACAAGTTCCAAAACGCCTAAGCTGTTGGGATCAGAGATACCTAGACTTTGCCAGGTCGGGAATTTTCAACAAAACGCCCCTGCAGGTGTTTGAGCTGGAAGTTACCAAGTCGACCGCAGATCGGCGGAGGATGGGGAGGATCCAGAACACGACCGCGAATACACACCAACCCCCTTCTCCTGCCGTGCCGCTGGGTTAAGGGGGAGCGCAGGCTTCACGGCGTGACTGTTAATTAAGGGGGTGTATTCCCCGCTGTCACCCGCGGACCCCCGACCCCAGGGAGCCGGACAGCGGACTGTCCCGACGATCCGCCAATAAACCCCTGGCGGTAACTCGACCTCCGAGCCTCGCCCGCCCGACCGCGAGGAATTAAACGTCACAGCATCCGTCCGCTGGACGCGTGCAATTGGGAAGGGCGTGTTTGCCTTAGCGGTAAGAGGGGTTGGGGGGTAGGGGGCAGACAGAGCTCCCTTCTTGCTCGCAGCCCTGCGTAATCCGGATTGCACCCAGGTGAACGATTCTTGCAATGCACAGGAAAAAAAAAATTCTGTACTTTTTAAATGATTCCTTTTGGAAACCAGTTGCCAAAAAATAGTTCGTAATACTTAGAGACTGGAAAAATTCGCGATTTCAATGACCTCTACGATAGACTCCAAGATCCTCTATGTACTAGGAAAAATTGCACCTGCTCATTAGATAATGACTCGCGACACGTGTTACCTGGGATGCTTGTAATTTGATACTTCTTTTGTAGAAGGTTTTTCACTGGCTTAGAGTCCTTCAGGTAAACGGTGGTCCAATCACTGACCCAGACTGAAGGCGAACGAGTTTGGAGTCTAGCCTACCGCGAAATGAATCCGCAAAATTTTCCGGTCTCTAGTAATACTACAAGAAAGATACTGTAAATTTGTTCACACGACCTTTTTCGAGATAACACTGAATATTTCTTACGAAAATTGGCGCATGATGTGGTCTATGTGTTAATCCAGGTTATGAACTCGCTGTAGGTCAAATTTCATCCAGATCTGTTCAGCCGTTCTGGCGTGATTGAGTAACAAACATCCATCCATCCATCCATCCAAACAAACTTTCACATTTATAATATTAGTGGGATTGTTTTATGTTGCTTATAAAAGAGAGCAGTTAATACTATAAAGATATTAATGGAACAATTTATAAATAACTTCAACTATTGGAGGTACTGGGACAACACAGAGCATAAATGCCCGGGAAAGAATATGAACCCGATTTTAGTGCGAACACTATTTTGTAGTGATAAAGTTGTTTTCATGTAAATGTACAAATTTATAAATATCTGTAATTTTACGTGAATATTTCTATAACATTTGCAAAAAAAAAATTTGCAGTGACGGGAAGACAGATTTAAAACGCCATTGCTAGTTTACACTGTGTGTCTTAGAGAAATCTTGAAGACCGGAGAAATAAAAGGTGAATACAAAAACAAACACACAGCAATCACAGTCAAAATTAGCCGATGTCTTTGCTGTCAATGCATTTAAGTTTTAACATCATCTAATTTGGCTTGGTTTTCTGTGTGTGTTTGTGAAATAATCTTTTATTTGCCCGGTTGTCTTGTTTACTCTAGGACACACAGTGTGAACTATCAATGACGTATATCCAACATAATATTTTAAGTGTAGTTATATATGATGGGTGGAATCTGTGCCTGTAGAATTATTTTTTTATATCAACGAATTTACCTGAAAACTGTAGATCGAAACTTATGCATGTTAAATGTAAACTAACATGTACGTAAGCAAAATGCTTAATTAACATGGGTTATTGATGATACGGCAAAACACTTATTTCTAAATCTGCACCTGTATAAAGGCTAGATATAATAATGCCTATTTAAAAACTAATGAAATAATAACACTTGCGTAGGATACACAGTGGAATAAACGTCTGAGTGATAGTTTTAAAATGTTCAACTTCGATTCGTAACATTTGTTTCGCTTTAGGGTGTCAAATTTGCAAGGAAAAATAGGTTTTCAGAATTTTTTAATTTAACTTGATTGCATAATTATTTTTCATTAAAAATGCTGTGCCGTGTAGGGGCAAGTGACATTCAGGAACATATTCTTAAATTAAAAATGATTTTTGATTTTTTTCAGGAATAATTAAGCCGTAGAAAACAATTTCCCATACTGATTTCAACACATTTTTTTTTTTAACTCCATCCAGCAAAGAGAAAAGGGTTTTATTTTGTGGGCTTGTGACAGGCGCTCCTGTCAGAGCAGCGCTATCTAAGTTGAAGAAGGATGAAAGGCACCCCCATTCTGCGGGCCTTTTAGAAAATGTATCGTATTTTCCATTTTCCCGCCCTCCTACTTCCTCTTTGGCAAATGGGGACCCCGAATTCCCCCCCCCCCCCCCCCCCCGCCAAGCCACCTTTCGAGTGACGCGGGGAAAGCAGGGTACACGACTCTTGCATCCGTGCCGAAGAGAAAGAAAGGTAAGACGCGGGACTTGACGGGGTGAGCAGGGGGGAGAGAGAGACGAGGCATCGGTCTAGGGATGCAGCTAGCCTGCCTCCTGCAGAATATTCACGAAGCAGACGGAAGGCTAGAGGGCAGGAGGGGGTGTGGAACAAGAGGAGTGGGGGAGTGATTTGCGATCTTCCAGGCGAAATAAACATGGGGGACTTCTTTCCTCTTCTCTTCATTCGGCGTCACCTACTGTTTTCCTACCCTCCTTCCCATTGTTCAGTTCGCGGTGACGGAAGATTGGCGGAAAGAGGGGAGGGGGTAAAGACCGCCCTTCGCACTGTCGACGCGATCTGTCTTGAGGGGCGAAATTTTTTTGTTTTCCCCCCGACCGGAAACAGACAACGCGCGCTAATGGAGCATTTCCGTCGCAGTGCTGCGGGCACACAGCTTCGGGAAAAAAATTTTCTTAAATCGTTCTCCCGAAAATTGATTTCTGGCTTTACAACCCGATGTTGCGGGTGCGCAGGAGACAGGCCCTTCGCTCGACGTCCTCTGGCATCTCCCGGAGTCACGGGGCAGCAGTGACCCCCACCCCCCTCCTCCAGGTGCGTGCCCGACCGCAGTCGAGCGGTTTGCTTCAAACTGTTCCGGCTAACTTCACCCTTCAGATACTGCAAGCTTCGGCAGACACGCAACTTTACAAATTTCGGTTTTTTTCAGGGAAACGTAGTGCAGGTTAGGACTCCTCCCTACACACACACACACACACACACACACACTCTCTCTCTCTCTCTCTCTCTCTCTTGTAGGCATGGAGAGAGGGTCAAGCGAAAGGGTGCCTAGGGAAAGAAAGAACAACCGCCGGGCGTGCCTCCCTAAAACCTCGGAATCCTCGTGATTACCATTGGGAAGACGAGAGCCGAGAACGATTCATTATGTGTTTTTTTTTTTTTTTTAACACATGCGTGTAATGCTGTTGTACCAAGTCAGTGTCTCGGTATACAGAGTTAGTATTAACGCGATGAGCAAACCTTTGCTGCTGGTCGAAAGCGACAAAATAAGATGAAAACATCTATACGACTCATGGCCTGAAGTCTTTGAAGATGTAGCTGAACACCATATTTATTGTTAGAAAACGGGAAAATTCGCGTATTATTTCGTGATAGGCTGAAATTCAAACATGTGTACAATTCTGCTGGTTCTGCTATTGCCTCGCAGTTTAACTGGAGCTCTCTGGGTCAATGAGAGACTATCGACCAATGAAGTGTCGAATCACAAGCTACCCAGTGGAGACGCCTCACAATTTAGTACCCAATGAACACGCGTGTTTACTTGAGAAATGCAGAGGATAATGGAGGCTTTCCTAGAGGTCGTTGAATCCGCAAATTTTTCCGGTCCCTATTTATTGTAAGTAATGGACAAAGTATTTGCGATAGGAAAATGAGTCTCCGGATGATGTTTAATTGAAAGAAGTTTTACAGCCACCGTGAATTTTGTCTCTGTAGAAAAATTATTTAATTCAAATAATTCGGTGTAACAACTAACTTTATTCTCCACAAATGTTTGTGGCGTATTACCACCCCCCGATTACGCAACAAATGTCGCGGTGGTTGTGGAACGTTGTTCAATTGAAGGTCCGCGCCCGGGACTTCGCCCTGCGATGTTCGCCCTGGTCGTCGTCGAGCAGAGACGGTGAGGCGGAGTGGGGTCTGTCAGCGAGCCCAAGGGCAACGTCATGATTATTGACTGCATCCTCCTGTGTGTGAGAGCCCTGCCCGAGAGGTCTTCCTGGAGCCATTGATACAGTGAGCGATGGCTGAACGAGCTCAATAGCATCGAGAACGCGGAACCCTATCCTCGGGGCGAGGTCGGGTCACCAGGCAGCCGGGGGGGGGGGGGGGGTCCACCGCCACCCGGGGTCGAGGCGCGCAGTACCCGCGCTACCCTGCGGGCGGTCGCCCTTATTAGCGGTCCGCGCGGGGGCCGACAGCCCGCTAATATCTCCCAGCAGGGGCACCGGCTCAGGGGGTGCCGGGAGGGGCATTCATCGGGCCGGGCGCTGCTATCGATCAGCCCTCATCCACTCGCCGCTCGCCCCGCGCCATATCCCCGCTCTGTTCCCTACCCGGGTCCACGAAGCAGGCAGGATAGCCCGGTAGAGACAGGAAAAATTCGCGAATTCATTTCGCGATAGGCTAAAAAACCAATAGTTATACCTAGGGACCGGAAAAAGTCGCGGATTCAATGACCTCTAGGATAGCCTCCATTATCCTCTGCATTTCTCAAGTAAACACGCGTGTTCACTGGGTACTAAATTGTGAGGCGTCTCCACTGGGTAGCTTGTGATTCGACACTTCTTTGGTCGATAGTCTCTCATTGGCCCAGAGAGCTCCAGTTAAACTGCGAGCCAATAGCAGAACCAGCAGAATTGTACACATGTTTGAATTTCAGCCTATCACGAAATTAATCCGCGAATTTTATCGGTCTCTAGTTATATCTCAGTGCTGCCTCTGCTATTGGCTCATAACTCACCTGGATGACTCTGGGCCAATGAGAAAAAACACCCAACCAAAGCTGTATTGAATTACAGGCTGCTACGTTGGGACGTCTCACAAGACAGCAGCAATGAGTGGGTGACATTTTACCGAGTGTACGTAGAACTATGGAGTTTATCCTACAGGTCATTGAACCCGGTCCCTAAGGATAGGTCGCGGCGACGGACGTCATCGCTGTCAAATTTTTTTTTACGTGCCTTGGTGGAACACAAAAGACAGAAACCACATCGCAAACAGATTAAACTACACAAAATGAACAAATGCTAACATCACAACAGAAAAATACAAATAATAATAATACAAGAAAACATCTACAGCTACAAACATAAATTCCACAATATTAAAACAAATACTAAGTACAGGAAAAAATGGTGAATAAACAATTATATAAATATGAAAACAAAATAAAAAATATAGTATAAATTAATTAAATTTAAGGATGGGCAGATGATAGAATTTTTGAAAGGTTAATATTACTAGTTTATGTACTGTAAGAAGCTTAGGTTTGTTGAAATTCTGTAAAAAAATATCATTGATTTTTTTAAGGTACATATAAAAGTTGGCTTAAGGCTATTAAAGAAAGTACCTAATTTGTAGGGACAGTTAAGGTTGTGGTTATAACAATTGTAAATAAATAAAGCATCTAACATATTCCTTCTATTATAAAGAGAACCTAATATGGAATTTTGATCTATTTTGTTACCATTGTTAATTTTTTGGGTTATAGAGTTAGATCATTTGATTTTTACTTTATTGAGTTTTCCGATATCGGAATTATTGATACTATTCCAAATAATAGAACCATATTCGAGTTTGGATATAATCGGTGCTGTATAGAGGGACAAGGTGGAATATAAATTTGAAACATTGAATATAATAAATTTGTTAAGACCAAAAATTATATTAGAGTAAGATAAAATGGATTTTATATATATATATATATATATATATATATATATATAGGGATGATAATGTGTGCAAGTATGCAAATGAGATAGTACGCGAATTCGTGAGCGTTCCAAGTGCGCAAATATATGAGTGTGCTATAGTGAAAACACTCAGTCGAGCGCCCCACTCCGTCATCGTGTGCCCCGATCCTTATAATTTCTTTCGTTTCCATATGAGCCGCATGCTTTTTTTGGTACACATTGGTACAGCTTAATACTGAAAAAAGCTACTACTATCACCTTCTCAATGAAATATTACTAAATTGTGATTATAAACTTGAAAATACACCAATTTCGGAAGTCTCATTATGTTAAAGATATAGACATTTTGCTTTATTCAAAAATAAATTCCCATCTTCACACACACACAAATATATATTGAAGTTTCACTTCCAACAAGCGTGACTGACAGAACTTGACATAAATAACAGCTCCTCCAAGATATTATTTAGAATAGTCACTTATTGTCAACCATCCCTTTCTTCTGATGATCAACCTTAAACGAGAAAATGTAGGAAGGTTTTTTTTTGTTTGGGCGAAACGATACAGGCGAGACACTAGTTGGTGAAGATGACGTCAGGAGATCATTTTTGGGCAATGATGACTTTAATTGAAACCTCACCCTCCAGGCACAGGCGGGTCACTGCCGACACACGCTACTCTGCACGCTACCCCTCCCCGCACCAGGCCCGCTCTCATTTCGCCATTATTCTCATTTCTGCATGGAGATTTGTGGCGGCTCGTGAGAACGACGCGGCGCGGTATGAAAATTTCAACCTCCCTCTTCCCCTCACCAATTCTTCCTCCCCGGCAGGGAGTGACCTGATTAAACTAAACACCACCCCTGCTTCATTACGAGCCACTGCCGGGAATTACACGTATTTTCCTCCGCCCTGGCTGCAGGGCCCCTATCGGCCCCTCCGCCGGGGGACACGCGTGACCCAGCCAGCCGTTGCGTGGGTCCGAGGCCGTGTTCGCCGCGCGACCGAGACACGGCCAGCTGCATCTCAGCTGTCACCGGCCACGCCGTGATCGCTGTGTCAGCCATCATGGCGACGTCGCCGGGTGTTTACTTCTCGACTATTTTTTCCTCTCTCCCAAACGTCGCTGAGTTCGCGCATGCGCAGAAAAAAAATTTATCTGTTTACGTAACACCTAAGAACACAATAACATGATTATCACCATCATGTAAAGGACATGTGCAGCTGGGACTGGGCATAGTGTTGCCAACGGGTTGGGTCTACGAGTAGAGGCGGTCAACTGGACGAGTGTGTCGCAGTGCGTCAGAAAGTAACGAAATATGCAGCACTGTAGCGTCACTTCACTGATGCTTGCCCGAAAGTGAGGAGTGAAGAAATCAGTGTCCCCTCTCCACTGTCGAAAACTCCTTTCTGATAAGTCATCTCCTCGACCTAACCCATCGGCTGTAAATGGCCGATTACACGGATATAGTTAACGGGACAACAACTGGGGCAAGTAACAGGATCAATTAGACGAGTAGAGTAAACAGTAAAGCAACTGGGGCAAGTAACTGGATCAATTACACGGGTAGAGTAAACAGTAAATCAACTGGGACAAGTAACAGGATTGATTACACGGGTAGATAGAAAATAATGAAAGTGATGGTATCCCGTTTACTCTATCCGTATAATCGATCCAGTAACTTGCCATTGTTGCTATCCGATTTACTCTATCCATCTTATAGATCGTGTTATCTGCCCTAGTTGCTATCCTGTTAACTCTACTCGTATAATATATTTTGTCACTTGCCCCAGTTGCTATCTCGTTTACTCTGCCTGTGTAATCGATTTTTTTAATTGTCCCATTTAATATCTCATTTATTGTATCCGTGTAATAGATCCCGATACTGGTTCAGTTGCCATCACTTTTATTCTACCCGTGAAGACGATCCTGTTAATTGTCCCAGCTACTGTCCCTTTTACTCTACCCGTGTAATCGTTACATTACTTGTCCCAGTTACTATACAGTTTACTCTACGTGTAATCGATCCTATTTCTTGCCAAAGTTGATATACCGTTTATTCGATCAGTGTAATAGATCATGTTACTTGTCCCAATTGCTACCTTTTTTTTTTTACTCTACCCGTCTAATCGATTCGTTCCTTGACCCAGTTGCTATCCCGTTTATTTTACCAGTGTAATCGATCCTGTTACTTGCCCCAGTTGTTATCCCGTTTATTATACCAGTGTAATCGATCCTGTTACTAACCCCAGTTGCTATCCCCTTTATTCTACCAATGTAATCGATCCTTTTACTTGCCCCAGTTACTATCACGTTAATTCTACCAGTGTAATCGATCCTGTTACTTGCCCCAGTTGCTATCCCGTTTATTACACCCACGTAATCGACCCTCGAAGATGTTTCACTTCATAAAACTTGGCAGCAACGCATGTCGTGTCACAGACTTGCGCGTGACAGCAGTGTTGCGCACGGCAGAGAAAAGACCGTGACCCCAGGGAGGGCCGAAGGACGCTCAGACATGCGGGCGCCTCGACGCCTGGCGTCCAGCCGTCACCGCCGCGGCGCGCGCGCGGGTGACGTGCCAGTGCTGCCAACTGTCGGACACTCGCCGCCAACTGGAGCCCGCCTTTCACTCTGCTCACACGCATTTGTTCTCTCCGATCCAGTATAACATCACAGTTATTTGGCTCACGTTGAGAGACAGTTTTGTGGCAATTCTCACATTTTAATTATCCAACTCTGAGTTTTAAAAGTATACTTGGGAATCCACTTCATATGGGCTTACCTACACTTGTAAATTCAATTAATTGTTAAGTGCTTTCTATCAGTTATATAATCATCACGTTCTAAATATTGTATATTAGAAGTGGAATTATAATATGTAATTGAAAAAAAAAATACTCGCAACAAAAAGACAAATAAATTAATTATGAAAGTTGCTATAAATATTGTTGAACACTGTCATTCCACTATTATTTTACAACCAATATGTAGAGACCAGAAAAATTCGCGGGTTAAATGACCTTCAGAATAGACTCCACTATCCTATACACACTCGAGCAAATACCAACTGTTTATTGGCTGTTGACTTGTGAGTCGTCTCAACTGGGCAGCCTGTGATTCGACACTTCTGCGAGTGAGGATCTCTAATTGGCCCTCATTACTCCAGATTAACAGAGAACCAATGGCAGAGCAGCACTAAGGTATAATTATTTGAAATGTAGCATTTCACGAAACGAATCCGCGAATTTTTCAGGTCTCTACCAATATGTGTAAATTCAGTGTTAGAATTATTCTGGTAATAGTTTAGTAATGAAGTATTATAGATGGTAGGCCATCGTGGCCAGTGTCACAAACTACATCTTGGCTTTGGGACTGAGTTGAGCCCACGTCCTTGTAAACGAGGATGTGCCTTGTTGCAGACATTATCAAGGGCAATTGACAACAAGGCAAGCCGAAAATTCGGGCACGTCATCAGCTACTAGCGACGTGGCCTCGATGCAGTAGCCAAGAAGAAGTTGATAGAAAAGTTTGTAGGGTTCAATCGAAATATGCAAGACTCTTTTAGTGAGTGGATTAATTACCCGCAGACAGCTCAGTTCCAACAAATGAAATACATTCGACCAATATCACTGTCATTATTATTTTGTAAATGGAATATAAATATCAATTTTAAATACCATATGAGGTTCTTGCCGGGTGTAAATGATGAATATGAATTTCCCGCCTGCAGCGTTGGAATCGTGACGCGGCTGCTCCGACGCCATCTTGTGACCAGTTCGTTCTCTTTTTGTTTTCGTTTCGGTAAGTCGGTCGTGCGGGACTGCAGAAGTTTGTGATTATTGGTAATTATACAGTCCATTTTGTCGATTGAGCCCAGACATATATATTTAAAATTTGTACATTTACTTGAAACAACAGTGTCACTACAAAATTGTGCGTGCGAAAGTACGTGATCCGATAAAGAGTCTAGCTAGCGAAGTCTAGAGATCACTGTTGAATTGATTCTGCAGTTGTTGAGTTGGAGTTGTGTGGTGGTGGGGAAAAGGGGGGGGGGGGATTGTAGACACGTGGCGAAGCAGCGAAGCCAGTGGCCACTCCCAATAGCGCGTGCCTCTCTCCGGCCGTGGGGAGGGTTGCTAGAGACGGTATCTCCGCGGTCGGAAGAAGTGCAAACAGTGGCGGCTAATCTGGCGTGTATGGCCGGAACAGAGAGAGAGAGAGAGAGAGAGAGCGAGAGAGAGACAGAGAGAGAGAGTGTGTCGGGCGGGCTCACGGCATTGCGTTCCTGTAATGAATTCCGTGCATGTCAGGACTTGTGCACGCCAACCAGCTATTCTTCCCTTCTCTCTCTCTCTCTGTTCCCTGCTCCCAAACCCCTCGCCCAGGGGTTTCTCACGCTCGCTCGGCGCACTGTAATCAACCCTCGCGCCCGACGCCGAGGTCAACCAACTCTTAAATAATGCACCCGCGGCTGTCGGCCGAAACCCCCCGCTGACACTCCACTAGCACTGACTGACACTCCACTAGCTCTGACTGACACTGCACTAGCACTGTCTGACACTCCACTAGCACTGTCTGACACTCCACTAGCACTGACTGACACTCCTCTAGCACTGACACTCCACTAGCACTGACTGACACTCCACTAGCACTGACTGATACTCCACTAGCACTGACTGATACTAGCACTGTCTGACACTCCACTAGCACTGACTGATACTCCACTAGCACTGACTGATACTCCACTAGCACTGACTGATACTCCACTAGCACTGACTGACACTCCACTAGCACTGACTGACACCCCACTAGCACTGTCTGACACTCCACTAGCACTGACTGATACTCCACTAGCACTGACTGATACTCCACTAGCACTGACTGACACTCCACTAGCTCTGACTGACACTGCACTAGCACTGACTGACACCCCACTAGCACTGTCTGACACTCCACTAGCACTGACTGACACTCCTCTAGCACTGACACTCCACTAGCACTGACTGACACTCCACTAGCACTGACTGATACTCCACTAGCACTGACTGATACTCCACTAGCACTGACTGACACTCCACTAGCACTGTCTGACACTCCACTAGCACTGACTGATACTCCACTAGCACTGACTGATACTCCACTAGTACTGACTGATACTCCACTAGCACTGACTGACACTCCACTAGCACTGTCTGACACTCCACTAGCACTGACTGACACTCCACTAGCACTGATTGACGCTCCACTAGCACTGACTGACACTCCACTAGCACTGACTGTCACTCCACTAGCTCTGACTGACACTCCACTAGCACTGTCTGACACTCCACTAGCACTGACTGACACTCCACTAGCACTGATTGACACTCCACTAGCACTGACTGACACTCCACTAGCACTGTCTGACACTCCACTAGCACTGACTGACACTCCACTAGCACTGACTGACACTCCACTAGCACTGACTGACACTCCACTGGCACTGACTGATACCCCACTAGCACTGACTGACACTCTACTAGCACTGACTGACACCCCACTAGCACTGACTGACACTCCACTAGCACTGACTGACACTCCACTAGCGCTAACTGACACTCCACTAGCACTGACATACACTCCACTAGCACTGGCTAGGATAGACTAGGTTATATTACGTTAGGTTAGGTAAGGTTAGGTTTAATTGAGGTATTTCGGCGTTAAGGTACATTTAAGAAACACACACAAATTCATTCAGTTGTTATTTCGGCGTTGTGGTCAATTTTGACATTCGGCGTTATGGTATTTCAGCGTTGTGGTAACGACGCCCCAGTAACCGCGGCCAGACTAACAAAACACAAGAGAATGTATAATCTGCAAGCCAGCAGCGCGACGCGCTAGCCCCCCGCTCTCCCAAGTTACCCGGTCACGACATACACGCCGACGAGTGAACAGAGTCTCCTGCCCAGAGACCCGATAGTAGAGTTCAAAAATTTTTATTTCAATGACCCTGGAAAATTCTGAACCGCGAAAGTATTCAGTATATGACCTGGCCATGTGCTTGAAATAGACCCGGTTCAGGTAGGTAGGTATGTTCTTCGCTGGGCCACTGGTGAATTCTCCGATGAAAGAAATATACGGTACCTATTTACTCCCATGAGCTATGAACTATAGGCTAATAATATATTCTCTCCTTATTCTGAAAGTTGAAATTATATTTTTAAAAAAATGTTCAGACAAAATATTTACAACAGTATTTGAAATGGGCTCGATATTGTGTCTTCTAATGGAGTAATAATTTTTTTCTTCAACCTTTTTTTTATAAACCCATACAGTATAGGTTGGCCATATAAAAAAATGGTTTCAAGCAAATTTTGAAAATAATTTTTGTAAGGTGTATAATAAGTTTGAACTAATTCTACCCATATGGTTCCAGTTTTTCCCATTAGCGAACTTGATCCTATTTTCCCTCACTATATTTTATTTATTAGCCTGGAGTAATTAGAGGAAACAACACTGTGTCCTACGGTAGAGTACGAGACTCTTAATCTCAGGTTAGTTCGTTTGAGACCCACGTTGGGCGCCAGTTTTATGAAGCGTGTCTCTATATAGCATATAGCTTCACTGCTCACTTTGGAATGTCAAATTATGTGGAAATAAAAAATAATTGTATGATATTTTGTTGGGTGCCTAGTACATGGAGTACCGTTTTACCACAGTTTAAGTTAAAGTGATGCATAGGGATTACAAATAGATTTATGTTATATTGATTTGAGGTTAGAGTAGATAAGGTTTTGACTTACAAACATTAACTGTAATGATGTAATATGTGCACAAATCTAAAGCACAAAATAGTGGGTGATCAGGGTAATTTAAAAACAATATGTAAACAAATGCCAAAAATTTAAATAATACAATTTATACCTGTGTTGGCTTATGTGACAGAAGACTTGTAGGTTTAGTTAACATACATTACTCTTGTACACATACAATGAGTTAAAAATTTTACCAAAAAAATAGATATTATATTAAAATAAATAAAGCTTTGTTAAGACTGTACAGACATTAACTTTCTAATCAACGGGAAATTTACGTAGTGCACATCTACTATCAACAGTTCTGTACAATTCTCACTGACTTGAGAAATTATATCGTTTTCATAAAAAAAAAGGGGTGGGGGGGTTGTCTGTAAAGTCGGTTTACGGACGATAATTTTACGTGATAACGTCATAAGAAAACATTGATGAAAAATTGCATACTATTTAATTTTAAAATATTATTTACAGTTTTTTTGCAAAATTTAATTTAAATAATTTGTTTAAATACAATCACGAACAATTAGTTAAAAAGCCCGCCTTAACCTGTTTCATATAATAGAAGATTTTCTCACACGGTGGTTGGCCGGTTCTTGCACGCTCGGTTCCGGCGGAACGTGACAATGAGTCATGCTTTTTTCCTTGCATGCAGCCGGCGTTCATCGATTTATAAGACGTCATCACGTCAAAATGTCTGTTTGTGAGCTATATCAGTGGGATTTTTTTTTTTTTTAAAGCAATGTTATGATCTTCACAAGTATTTGACTTGACTTCGTGTTTGCCCGACCAGACTATAGTGGCAGGTTATTGAACGCACACTCGAGGTCCGGCCAGTGGACAGCTCGCCCAAGATGGCGGGACGCACGGCAGGCAAGATGGAGTCGCAGGAGCGGGAATCGCTGGTAACGACCCCCGCGCGCCATCTTCCTGGGGAACAGGACTCGAAGGATCAGACGCCCGGCCAGAAGGACGCGCGGTGAAGTGGCGTGCGTATGACGTCTATAGGCGGTCGGGGAGACCTCATAAGTTTCTCGGGCGGTGGAATCACGGTGTTCACAATAAAAACTTTCCTGCTAGCAATTTATGGAAGTTTCAGAGGAGAGAAAAAAAAATCACCTCTTTCTCTTTGAAGTATACTACGCTGTAAAAGTTTTTTTTTCTCTTTGTGAATATAACTAAAATAATCATGTAAAATTACAGATCATTGTAAATTTTTAGATTTACAAGCAAGCAACTGTATCGCTACAAAAATAAAATAAAAAGAATGTTCGCGGTAATACTTTGTTTGTATTCTTGCCCGGGCATTTATGCTTAATGTTGTTCCAGTACCTTTATTAATTAAAGTTTTTTTTTGTAAACCGTTTACTGAACAGCTTTTCAGTATTAACTGCGTACATTGAAACGCATAATAAAACAAAATAAAGTCCAGTTGTTGAATATTCAATTTTATTTCCCATGGTTTAAAAAATGTATGCGTGTATAAAGCATTAATAAAAATTTTAAATTGTGAGCCAATTTTCGTAAGCGTGATAACAAATATTCAGTATTGTTTCGAAAAACATATTTCATACATGCAAAAATAAACGTATGTTGTACAAATTTACAATATTTTCCTTCGCAACTGGTTTCCAAAGTAATCGTTTGTAAAAGTAAAAAATAATTCTTATGTGTACTTTTTTTTTTACAAAGCGAGTATAAGTATTTGCGATTTAATAGTTATTTTTACTTTGTGCAAAGGTAAAAAGTAACGGGTATCAATAGGCACGAAAACGCCTTATCCAACGAAACCAAATGTATTTACAATGAGTGCATACATTAATTAGCCATACGGATACAGTGATGCATCATTCGAATGTGACTTTGTCGTATTCACAAAGCCACATAAGCCATGACGTGTATTCTAGTGTATTGCGGCATCAGAAATCAATAATTTTGATAGACTTCGGAATTTGACAGTCGTCAAGCAAGAGCCACTCATGAAGTAGGAAGCTCGAACGTAGAATATGAGCCAAACTTCAGAAATGTGTGGACGCCATGAGCACATTTTAGAAGAGTGTGTGTTGACTTTGAGTAACCACCTGGTGAAGGAAAAAAAAAAAACTATATCCACAGAAGGGGAGAAGTGTGAGTTCTCCACACAGAAATAAATTTCTCTGCTTTTACAAAAGATTCCTTTGGAAGCCAGTTGCCATAAAATAGTTTTTTATACTACAATAAAATACAATGTATCTTTGTACATCACATGGCTATGGTTATTTTCGCATATATGAAATACGTTTATCGAGATAATAACGGAATATTTCTTACGAAAATTGGCGCATAATTATATATTTTGATTTAGGTTTCATCCAAGCATAACTTTTTTTTTTAAACCATCAAAAGATAATAGAATGTTCAGTAATCGGACTTTATTTCTTATGCTTATTAATGAGGGGAGATAGGACTGGAAAGCTATTCAGGGAACGGTTTACAAATAACTTGAACTATTGGAGGTACTGGGATAACACTAAGAATAAACTTCCGGGTAAGAATCCAAACACAAGTATTACTGCGTACACTATGTTTCGTAGCGAAACAGATGTTTTCATATAAACGTAAACATTTGCAAATATCTACAATTTTTTGCTTGAATTTTTCTTGTTCCGTTTACAAAATAAAAAGTTAGAGTGGCAGCAGCGAAGCGTCCTCCAGGCTCGTGTGAGACGTCTGTTGTCCCCGGGGGTCCCCGCCTGTGGTCCCTTTGTGCTGCCCGTCGCGGCTGTGGAGGGGGGGGGGGGCATCGCAGTCCTCAGGCGCGCCCCCAGCCAACCAGTGGCGCGACCCCTAGGGGCAGTTCACGCGGAAACTTTTCAGTCCGTTGAAGCGGCGAGAGGCCTCCGCTCCGTCCGAAACCCACCACTCGATTGCCTTATTTTCCCCCGTCTCCCAAACAACGGACCATTCTCTCTCTCTCTCTCTCTCTCTCTCTGTCTCCCCTTCGCTGCACCCTGGTCAGTCTCTCTCCCCACGGCTCTTTTTATTCGATTTGGTCGCGGCGTTTTGTCGCGTGTTTTCCCTCCTTTCGTCGCGCCGGAAAATAGGGAACTTCTTCCGAGAGAATCCTCCCAGGGAGATGCTCCTTTCGGGCGCCTTTCTCCTGCAGGCGGGCCGTGGCTCGATGGTCGCACTTACGGGGCGAGGAATGCCTGGCCGACCCAGATCCTCGCTTCCTAGAGCGGGGGACACGTGGGTAAGATGGTTCGCCAAATACCTAACTCTGTAATGGCTAAAATTCAGTGTCTGATCAAAGATACTTAGGATAAAAATGCTTATTAAAATGAAATTACTTTATTCTCGTGGATATTTATGTCGAACCGTGCATAACGGCTTTAACGACCTAAAATTTCACAAAACATTTCAACACGAGGGCAGAGAACAAATATAGTTACTTTAAAATAAAAGCACAAACAAATAATTGAGTTTCGAAAATAATGTAACTTTTAAAATAAAAACCTAGAGCATTAAACTTATTTAAAGCCCAACGTGGTAATAAGTTATTTCCCTACAAACTCTTCAACTCCCGGTCAGGATTTACCGAAACAAGGAAGAGCAAATGCAGTGTAATGACTACACCTATTTTCAGACCAAAAAAAACAAACATAAATCTTGTGATTGAAAAAAAAAGTTATTTCAATACAAGTAGTAAATTAGTTTACAACTGATGTATCCGTGTAAATAAAATGTTGCGTGGTACCAACTGGAAACTTGGGCTGTTAAGTGACAGAGTTAAATGTGCGTGCACATTACGCCTGGCGCGGGCCGCTCTTGTTACAAAGAACAGGCGAGAAGTTAGACCACACTTCCCACGCGAACCTTCACAAAAAAAAAAAAAACTAGCCGACTTATCTAAGTTCCTGGTTATAGACACAGCCAACAATACTACGGGAAAATAAAAAAAAAAGTATCGAACCGGAAGCATCCAAGTTGACAGGTCTCGCAAATCAGTGGCCAATGAGCATGTGGCATTACCTATAGGATAGGCTCCATATTATTTATAAATTTGTTTAAATGTGCTAATATTAGGACAGAGGTCAAAAGGTAGAATAAGAAACAAACACAACACATGTACCCTAAAATATAAAAAAAAATTAACAAAATTTCTAAAATTTTCAATTAAATACTGATTGGTTTTCTTTACCAGATGTTGAAGTGGGCAGCCTCGAGATTAAATAATGAAAATCTAAAGGATCTAAATAAAATGCCCGTGAGTTAATAGGAAGCTTTGCTAAAGTATACTTTTACTAACACAAGAAACGGAGTTCACAAGCGGGCTGTGTCTGAATTATCAAGACCACGTCTGTGAGGCAAAACGGAAGGTCATATTAAGCAACTCTTTGGGCACCCAAAAGTTTCTTGGTATAAAGGAAAAAAAAATTATATAGCTCTTGAAAAAACTTTGAAGCCAAGATTTTTTTTTAACCCCAAGTAAAAATAAAAGTAGCTACCTCCAAGGTACCGTTAGGGCCAGTAGTCACACTCGGAACTTTTCCCGAAACAGTGTCTCAGGAGGTCAGATGAAGTACTTCCGCACACGGTTGCTACGAAGATAGTACCCCTCTGTGTACTGCGGAAAGAATTCACTAAAAATTCTGCGACATTCTCTTGTCATGCACATTTATTCATGTTTATTATTTAAGGAAATCTAATTTAAGATTTTTATTTTCTTACAAAATTCCAAATAGAGATTTATCTTTGAAAATGTTTCTCACTTTATTTTGTAAACATCCTTCAAGTACAGCTTATTACGTCAAGCGTTCCTGGTTATTTCCTTGAAAAAAATATTTTAGACAAAAAATTTTAAAGACTGAATATATTAAGCATAAATGAAATCATATCCTCTCGGTTGGTGTCACGTGTTGGTGGCTACTCCAACCGATGTTTCACCTACCTTTCAGGTGTTCCACTTACTAAGGGACCTAAATTTTCAAACTTTTTGAGATGTCTGCTCCTAAGTAAAGTTAAATAAATTTTTCTTCAATAGTTTTGAAATAAATAAACTGAAAATTTTAGTCCTGTAATCCATTTAGTTCTTATTTTTTGTTAAAAAAATAAGAAAAGGACTTGTAGTCTACATCTTATTTATGAAAAATTTATATGCAAGAAATGTTTTTTTTTTTTTTTTTTTTTTAATTTCGCGGATGTTAAGTCACTTAAGAAGTCTACACATAAAATATTCTGCACTTTTGCAAAAGATTATTTTCGAAACCAGTTGCCAAGAAATAGTTTGCAATTTATCAAGAAAGATATTGTAACTTTGTAGAATACATGCCTATGGTTATTTTTGCATGTATGAAAGATGTTTTCGACGTAATACTTAGTATTTATTACGAAAATTGGCGCATATTTTTATATTTTAATTGAATTTTTTCAAGCATATTATTTTTAAAACCATGGGAAAGGTAATGGAATATCAAATAATTTGACTCTGTTTTGTTTTATTGTACTTATTAAAGTGCGCAGTTAATACTTGAAAGCTATTCAGGGAACAGTTTACAGTTTACAAATAACTTGAACTGTTGGAGGAACTGGGTCAGCATAAAGCTCAAATGCCTGGACAAGAATCCGAAACCCAGTATTACTGCTAACACTATTTTGTAGTGATAGAGTTGTTTTCATGTAAATGTACAAATTTACTTATATGAATATTTCTGATCCAACGTATCATAATTTTTATTAATATTACAGGGTGAAAATAATAACTCCCCAAAGCTTCTTTGGGTTGTGACAGCACAGTTATTAAATAAACGGGCTACACCTCATAATAGCGCGGAGAGTAAATTAGTCAATATTTTACACCGGGGACTGAAACTGTCATATCAGTTGTAGTAGCTTTCAAACATTGACTTCAAAGTTTAAGTGTTTATTTGCTTTGCATAAAAATTGGTACGTCGTTTATAACAAGATTTTAACTTGGAAAAAAAGACTACTTAAAATATATTCTTTTTTGCCTATTTATGCAAGAAATTCGTTCGTTCAAAATAATTCTTTGTATGATTTCTTAATGTTCTGTGTGTTGATATGTTTAGTTTAAGTTACATATATGATTGTTATACTCACCTTAGCTGAACTTGTTAAAACCTTTGAAAATAAGTAAAATAATATCTTCTGCTTTGAATGGCTGATTGCGACCTTAAACATACCGTAAGTTTATATAGCTGCGTCGTCGTCAGAGAGAATAAAGTTAAATTATATCCCATAGTGGTCCTTGGAGATATCGCAGTGTGAAACAATAGTTATTCTCTCCAAGTGTTATACATCGGTATTTTTTAACGTTTTGAGCTCTTGGGATATTCTCCCACGTCCTTCGTCTGTTAAATGCTCCAAATTGCTTTTCCACCCTCTCCTCTCCCTCCCCCCGACCCGAGAGAGTCTCGGTCTTGCAGAGGCGAAGGGAATGCTGCCCCGACGTCGATTTCAATTACGCCGTCCGTTTGTAATCGCTAGGGGTTGGCGCGAGCGCAGCCTGTCTGGGGGCTGGCGGGGAAGACGAACCGGAGAAATGTTGGGGAAGTTTGACCGAAAGTTGGGGGATGATTTCCCTTGGCTGGAAGATGGATAGTGGGGGCGACATTCCTGGGGTGTGTCCGACACGCGCCTTCGGGGGTTCAGAAACACTGGGAGCCCTTGACTTTACTAGCTGCAGTATTCCAAAGTTTTATCTACTAAAACCAAAATTTATCGTTATCACGAAAAGGATAAGGAAACAGGAAAAGAACTTCATGGTTTTATGGATTTACTTTTACTGAATCTACGTTTAAGCTGGTTAAAGCAAATTCCATGATGGGTTTATAAACATTTTTAAAACAACATGCATGAAAATATGCACAATGCTATAAATTATAAAGAGAACAATTATTTACTTCGCTGTAGTAAAAATGTGTGCTTAGAACCTCGCAGTTGCCGATTTATTTCGAAAGTCATCATGCGAAGAGTTGTAGGTTTGTCTTCGCTGTTCACAAAGGTGAAGATGCTCTCAGTGATAGCCTGTAGATGAACCTTGTAGCCCACTTCTCCGGCGCAAGGTCACACGGGTCTCTAGTGGTACATTTTTGCGAATGAGGTTAAGTGATAAAGCCGAGATTTCTATGGGTATGCCATTTTCATTTTGCCTTAAGACACCACGACGCATGTGATCAGGAAATATTATTTTCCTTATTTTATAATGAAAAGTTACTTCACCAACAAGTCTAGGTTTCGTTTTGGTATTTACTCTTCCATGATGAATATGAGCGACAAAAAATCCATGTGAAATATTATTATTTAAAAAACTTTTAACAGAAATTGAGTGCTATTGCAACTAGATAGAAATTTGGAATTGTGAACCACGTGCCTAAATATAAACTGTAATGACAGAATATTTGTAACACCTTTGATCGTAGATATATGTTTAATAGCACATTTTACCTAACGGGCAGGACAAAATTAAATACTATAGTTAATATAAACTCATGGCACACTTCGATAAACACTTAAACGAACCTAGAAAGTACAGAATGTATAGTCACAGTATTTGTGTATTGGCACCAGTTCCAGCAGTTCCACTATCGCTAATCGCTGTACAATGTTTGTTAGCTGCTGTTATCTTTAATCTATTTGACGCGGAAAGTTTAATTTTCTAATGAAATACTTAGCCAAATCTTAGCACATGCTTTAATGTTTGCTTTAATACGTTCCTCGATCAAATTTTTAATTCTGGGAACAAGTATTGCTGGAATTTTCCCCAGGATCTTGTTACGTTACGTAAGTCGAAAAAAAACCCGATCCTTACATTCTGTCGCTAACTTTTATATTGAAAACCAACACAAGTTTAAAATTAATATTCGTGGGTCACTCACTGAATTATCCTTACGCTTTTTTTTTAATATTTTATCAAGCCACTTGAAATCGCTATTTTCATAAATATTCAGTTAAAAGATTTTAACATGCTTCTGTGGAAAATGAGTTTATAATCTGGTAGAACCATGTTGAAAGGCTTCGATATAATGTTCACGAGCAGCGAAGTGTCTTGAAAGGAGGTGAGCTTGCTTGTGTTTGGTATCCTAGTGAGTGGTTTGCTGTGGAGACGTGCGTTCCAAACACTTGGCGTGCCTTAAACAGACCGGCGTCTTAAAAAAACACCCGCCGTTGACGCTAAGCCCGCCGGAACTGCGACAGCTGAATGGCGGATGAACCTTAGCGGCCGACGGCGACCTCGTCCGCAGCTGACAATGTCGACGCCTTACTTACACCCGCCTGAAGAGCAGAGACGCGCGCGGCTAACACTTCGACGACGCCGACGTCGGACGGTGAAAAGGCCGGCGGCGGTCGCTTTGGAACGGCCGCGGGGGTCGAGCGTTTGTGTCGCTCGAAATGTGCGCCTCTTTCCTCGGTCGATACCCGGTGCGCGTCGCGTGGGAACACACGGGCGAGTCTTTTCTCACGCGACTGACAGCCCTCTTCTTCACCGAACTTCATCAATTTTTCAGGCCTTGAAGGTCGTCCTCTGATAGGCTTCCGCCGTGCAAATAAAGTGGCTGACGGGGGTGAAAAGGAAACTAATAATGTATTTAGAAACCTTAGAGGCGTACACTGGCTAGTGAAGTGACACAAATAAAAAAGAAGATTCGTTGCTGTAGTTATATCTTAAACTACAGGTATGAAAAGTGAGCTCAATGCCACAGCACTTTGGGTTTGGGAAACATCTTTGAATCGAGATGATTGCCAGGTTCAGAAAAAGAATTGCTTGGTTCAGGTCAGCATCAGTCTGGCTCCAGTTTGTGTGTATTAATTCAAGGGTCTTCGTTGTTATATGTATAGCACACTTCTCCTCTAGTGCTCTTAGAGTATCCTTATATTTGGGAAATACCCCATTGATTGTGGTCATTGCCTTCATTTTAACGTCACCTTCAAATCGCTTATGAGCGATAGAACGTGGAAATAAACATTTAATCAAGATAGGAGCAAAGTTTTTTCGAGTTAATGATTAAAGAAATATCATGTTGAAACTTGTAACAAAATTTCTAGTTTGGGAAATGAAGATGTTTGAAGATCAATTATTTTTAATGACATTCTATTTTAAGCGTGTTTCCTTACGTTAAGCACATTCAATAACATTGAATATGTGATGCTCGTAACCATGTTGTTACCAAAGATTGAAGCGATTTTCTTTGCGTATTAACATAAATCGATTTCAGAAGAGTTATTTTCTCTTCTTTTTTCTTTAAAGGAAGGTCATTCGCCCCAATCTGAAATTGGTAATGATTAGAGACCGGAAAAATTCGCGGGTTCAGTGACCTTCAGGATAGACTCCAATATCCTTTACACACTCTGGAAAATGCCAACTGTTCATTGGCTGCTGACTTGTGAGTCATCTCGACTGGGTGGCCTGTGATTCGACACTTCTATGAGTGAGGGTCTCTAATTGGCCTTCAGTCCTCCAGATTAACAGTGAACCAATGGCAGAAGCAGCACTAAGGAATATTTATTTGAATTTTAGTATACCTAACACGAAATGAACCCGCGAATTTTTTCCGGTCCCTAGTAATGATTGAACCTTGTGGTAGAGTGTTGACAGCTTGTTGCACAGAAGTAGCTTGACTTTGAAATCTCTAGCGGCGACGAGCGCCCCCTCGGGACGTGATGACCGAAGTGAGCCTCCGCACGCAGAAGACTTCTTGGAGGATCACCGCTCGTTTCCTTCCCGGCGAGAAGAGATCCAGCCCTCCGCCGTCACTCTCCTGGTTCCCCATGGCAACCCCCGAGCACCGGAAACCCCTGTGATCAGGAAGTGAGAGAATGCCGGGAGCTTCAAGGGACGGAGGGGATAGAGAGATAAACCACCCCCACCCCCACCCTCCAATACTAACGCCCCGACGTCCTTCTGTGAGCAGCGTGTTAATCAACCCTCCAGCCTCCCTCCCTCCCCCCCCTCGGCGGAGCTCTCTTCGCCCGCTTCGTTACCGCCCCTTTGTTTACCTGCGCAGATGCCGCTCCCATTGAATCGCAATTAGCAGCGGCGCGAAATCTTATAACCCGCCTTCTCCGGCTCAAACTCAATCCTGCAAGTCTCTATCCGCGGAGCTTTGGGGGCCTTCCTTGCAAGCTCGTCCTCGCGCGGTTCTGCACGGCGCGCAGGGGGTTCACGGCCATTAGCGAAGCGCGCGAACAAAACTAACTACGCGAGCAGTTTTTATCTTCATCACAAGGGCTAGTTAACCAACTGCAGATATATTTTTTTTATAAATGTCCTAAAAAGTTCAAAGGGTAACGTCCAGTGCCAAACGCGAGTCAGCTGAAATGACGAAAGAAAGGACAACGCCAGCGAATGTGAAGCTACTGCTGGCAGAACGACATCCGGAGGACATCCATGGTGCAAAGTTTTGAAGTAGAATAAAATTTTTAGCTGATTATATCACTTCAACTATTCTTTACGACGCTTCATATCTCGCGAGGACTTGAAATATTGTTATCTATGTGGATGAAAATACAAATAAAGGCAATTTTTTTTTTCCATTATCATATTAATATTTTTGACCTGATAACGTCTTATAAAACTATGAACGCCGGCTGCACGCACGAAAAATTGTCACGTTCCGCCTGAGCCGAGCGTGCAAGAACCAGCCAACCACCGTGCGTGATAATCTTCTATAATATCAAACAGGTTAAGGCGGGATTTTCAACTAATTGTTCGTGATTATATTTAAACAAATTATTTAAATTAAATTTGCAAAAACTGTAAATAATATTTGAAAATGAAAAAGTATGCAATTTTTCATCAATGTTTTCTTATGACGTTACCACGTAAAATTATCGTCCGTAAACCGACTTTACAGACAACCCCCTTTTTTAATTAAAGTTATATTGTGCAGAGATGCTAACATCTCACCGACAATGAAAAATTCGTGGACCTACGGCTGTATTTAACGTTGAATTCCGAAGCTACGAGACTTGCGGAAATTTACGTATTTGAAATTTAAGTAATTCAGATACTTTTTTTTTCCCCAGACTACACGGATTGTTTCCCATAAATGTACGGCATGTTTACTTGAAGTTTCCCGTTAATTCACGCAATGACACAAACAGCGTGGCTGACCGCTGACCCTGATGCAGATTGTTGTCGAATAGTCTCGTGCATATATATAGGAAAACGGCCTGTGTCATCAGCACTCTGTGACGTGCCTCGACATTAACCAATCGGCGGGCTTGCCTGGCAGGTGAAGGCGCGAGTTTATGGCGCACGAAGAGTCTAGAGACCGTCGATCGGGTAGATTCCCCTGGGGGAAGGGGGGGGGGGGGTTGGTTTCCTTGTGTCTTCACACCGCGAAGCCTGTCAAGGAAACTCCCTCACGTCAGTCACCTCGTGTCGTGTGCGTGGATTTACAAAGAGGGTGCTGTTGGGGCGGGGGGGGGGGGGGGAAGGCGCTGGGCCTTGAACTCCCCCCTTAACACCCTCTCCCAGGGGGAAGGGGAAGGGGGGGGGGAGGTCCGCTGCATCGATCAAGCGCGCGATGGGCGGCAGTTTCGTCGCGTGTCGAACCGCACTTGGCCGACGGCGCGACATTCAGCCCCAATCAGCCCGCGTCGAGTGGACTCAGCACCGTAGCACGGTTGCTCTTTTTCTTTTACCTACCACTAGGGACACCTGTATTTCGCGAATACATTTCGTGTCAAGGTATTTCACAAAATACTGTAGCTTTTCTCCTGTGGTTATTGGCTGAGGTCGGTGAGAGGTGTCGTCCCGCTCTTGACGGGGCCAATGAGAATGTGGTCACCGTACTGCTGCACCCTCGCAATTTGCCATGACTCTTAGAAAAAGCTGCCGTGTTTTGTGAAATACCTTGACATGAAATGAAATCGCGAAATACAGGTGTCTCTACCTATCACTACTCACTACCACTAGGCCCATTTCATTTATTTTTCGCGAATAGATTTTCAGACCAGCTGTAGTACTTATTAGTATTGCATGTGTGTTTAGTGGCTGGCTAGGTTTATCTCAGGCATATCTTTTAGTCTTCCAGGGGCGCAAATATGTAGAATTCGCCTGTGAAAATTCATTGTTTTTTTTTTTGGAGGGGGGGGGGGATGGTGTTCGACCAGAGAGTTTAGCGTGTGGGTTCTAATCCACACGAGTTAGTTATCTCTGGATAGGGTGCTTTGTATGTTACATACTGCCCGATACAATAATTAGAAAACTCTAATATATATATATATATATATATACATATATATATATATAAAGCTTCCATTAAACAGTTTTGACGTTTACGTTTATCAACCTCGTTTCAAAGACACGATTTGGCAAGCGCAAACGGGTCCCCTCTTAGTTGTTTAGGGGCGGTTGCACTCTCTCCGGGATCTACAGCCATGTTGTGTGCCTTTAGCACACCAATCACAGTAATTCAGGGCGGAAGCAAACGCGTCCTGAGTGGCTTGGTCAAATAAGGCAACGACTTCTCTGCAGACGGCCGCGCCAATCACAAGGAAGCAACCGCTGGCGCGGGTACACCTTTTTGCAGTCTAAAAGACGTTCAGATTTTTTTTCACGAAAAATTCATTGCCGTAGTAATCAGAAACAAAAAAAAAATTCTGTTCGGATACTTTTAAATAATTTAAATTTTTTTAGTATTATTGCATATAATATAATAAATTTTCAGCTGCAACTCAAGGTTAATATGAATTTATAGTCTACAGTTCAAGTGAGATTGGGTAGCGAGAAATTTGATTGATATTTTACCCAGACTGTACCTATAGCTCTGTTTGTACCATCAGAAATACCTTTGGTGATTAACTACCAACACGTTAAGTTCACAACACCTAATAATTTGTACAATGATGACGGATTGCGTGGAGACCTGTAAAATTCGCGATTTCAAATCCCTAAAGGATAGACTCCATGATCCTCTACGCACTCGTGCAAATTACACCTGCTGATTGGTTACCGACTCGTAACACCTGTTGACTGGAATGATCGTGATTCGCTAATTCTTCTGTTAAAGATTTTGCATTGGCCCAGAGTCCTTCAGATAAACTGTGGCCCAATCACTGAGGCAAAATAATGTCAAAAGTATTTGGACTCTATCCTATCGCGAAATGAATCCGCGAATTTTACAGGTCTCTACGGATTGGAGACACTGCCTCGAAGTGTGGGGTCAGAGTTAAAACTCTCACATAAAGCACACGGCTCTCCCGAGCTAACTTCAGGCTTAGGCTATCAATGTGTTAATTTCTGAACTTTTTTTTTTGAAGGTCCTTTGTGCGGGCGCTCACCGCTGATTGGTTCCGGCCGCTGCTGTTCGACCCGCCCCCCTCCCCCGGCGCCCGCGCGATGAAGGGATGATTAAAGTCCGCCCCCGGGGGGAAAGACCTCCCAGGAGGAGCGCGCCCCGAGCGTCAAAGGAGAGATGTTTCGGGTCAGCGGTCTTATTGGCGCTGCAGGGACCGCGTCTTTATGTAAGAACCCCTGAGTCTGGGAGGAGCAGCGCGCGACCTGCGTCTGCCGGAGCTGAGGACCTTCCCAGTACAGGGAAGAGATAACGCGGTTGGGAAGAAAAAAAAAACTGCTTGTTAAAACTGGCACGGTACATAAACACGCTGAACGTATACTTCAACCATTATACACACTTTTAAGGGCCCCAATTACACAAAAAGTAGTAATACTAAATTCTATAAAAATTTATAAGATAAACATTAAATAAAAAAAAACGTATGTGTGGAGTCCACGCACGACATAATTCTCTTCGGCTGAGATCGCAGATAAAAAAAAAATTGGTTGTTTGTAAAGTCGGTTTACGGACGATAGTTTAACGTGACGTCATAACAAAACATTGATGAAATGATTGCATACTTTTATGAATAAAATTGAATAATTTTTATTGAATTATCACTATTTTGTATGGATAAAAAGAAGGAGTGAAATTAAATCTACAATTTAATTGAATAATTCACTTTTTTTTGCACTCATTTATTCAAATATTTTTATTACTTTAACGAACAGATTATTTTAACTATAACTTTTATACATGTTTGCTATTTAACTTCTTCCACTCTGTGTTATTTTGTTAAGGATAGGACGATGATAGGAAAAGTAGGAAACGAATGGGAGTGTTTCAAGTTTAATGTGCCTCGAAAAAGTCAAATCGATTGTTGTTCCAATCGAGTGGAAGAGAGATAGATGCGGCGCAAGCGTACAATGAGCGTAACGGGACAAAGCGTAGCGGGTCAATGTGCGTAATGGGACATTGAGTCATCCTTTTTCGTGCGTGCAGCCGGCGTTCATCGATTTATTAGAAGTTGTCACGTCAAAAAATGAATCAGACATCGCATCGCCTCTATGCATGGCTCTCAGCTAGCTTGTAATATTATCTTTAGTGCTTAAAGCAGGAACACTTGTAATTTTAAATATAAGTACGTGGTGTAATGAACTCAGCTACTCTCAAGGCTATGTACAGAATTCAAAACACAGGAATACGACACAGGAAACACATATTTTAGTCGATTTACAATCTAAAAAAAATAATAATAATGAATGCATGCTTTAAAGACGGAAAGTGAGGACAATTTTGGCATTTTTATATGAACTTACTATTATTTGACAGACGCCAATCACAAGTTTCTAACAGCTTTCAAATGACGAAAATCAAGCGTGAGTGCTAACCTACGCCCGTCGCAGAGCCAGCCATTGGCAGGGAAGGTCGATGACGTAAGTGACTTGAAACTGACCATTGTGGCTATCTCGCGTGCTGGAAGTGAAACTTCACAAACCTTTTTGTAGTCCAGCAGGTTTTCGGCAAGTCATTTGAAAGAAAATATTAACAATAAAATAAAAATAAATTCACGATTCTTGGCGCATTAGTGTTAATGCTGGTTCATAACAATTTCAGGTTATGCGTAAGTTATGTCTTTTTAAAATTATAAAAACATGAAAATTTAGTTTCTAATATTTTAAAAGGGCTTCTGAATATTGCACGTAATGTGCGATTGACGTATCTGTAGCTACAAGCCCTTGCCACACCCAATTGCTCGTTGTCACCAAGTAAGTGCAAGTGGAACAAACATGGCGCCATGAAGTTACAGCTCTCTCTCTCTCTCTCTCTCTCTCCCCCCCCCCTGATCCCTAAACTTTCCGTTACGCTCTGATGTCACCATCAACTGGACTCACCCTACACGCTGTAAAGAAGTTTGTGTCCGAAAATAAATTATTTTGTGTGACATAATTAGCATATTAACTTTACTTATTTAAAGTATATGTAATTTAAAACAAGTGCTTAAAAGTAAATGCTCACACTGAGCGTTCAGCACAGGGATTCTCTTGCGCAGTGTAATGGCACACCTTGCACCTTTAGCACCCCCTCACGATCCTCATTTCTCGACGTGAGTCAGTAATGCCAGTACTTCTGTATTCTAGACGGCGATCGATTGGTAACTGTCGGAGGTCGTCTGTCTCCCTTCCAGGCCCGTAACGATCCACACGCAACGTATCATCATTTTTATCCTGCGTTTTGCTACAGCTAGCTTACGCGACAGTGAAATAATGCTAAAAGAAACAATATGTCCATGTCGTGAGTATTTGTTCGTAGAGAAACGTGTATTAATTTTAAAACTAAAATAAATAAAGGGTTGTCTGTAAAATCGGTTTACGGACGATAATTTTACGTGATAACGTCATATAATTTTTTTTTAATTGCTGCTTTTAAAAAGTCCGCTTTAACCTGTTTGATATTATAGATTTTCTCGCATGGTGGTTGGCCGGTTCTTGCACGCTCGGCTCAGGTGGAACGTGACAATGAGTAATGCTTTTTCGTGCGTGCAGCCGGCGTTCATTGATTTATAAGACGTTATCACGTCAAAAATAATTTTTTTTTTAATGGCAGACAGTGTGAAACCCATATTGGGTCCTTTTAACGATATATTTAGGAGCAGCTAGATATACTAAACTTTTGTTTAGTACTATTAAAGCAACAATTTTTCCAGCTTAGCGACAGAAGTGGCGTAGTGGTTACCACACTTTACTCGTGACCCAGACAATACGGGTTCGAACCCCAGCCAGGCCATACTGATTGGGTGCTTCATGTGGTTTCTGTGAAGACTCCGGCCAATTTCTGGCTGCCTTGCCGTAGGCAGTTCTGGCTGAGTTCCCTTGAATATACCTACTTGTTGAGCGGATTCGTTTATTACGACCTCGTTGTTAGCGATATTTCATATCTAAACAAATTAATAAAACAAATATATCTTTCTAAAGTAATCACTTATTGTGAATCAAAAATATAAAATATAACATCGCTTATCATTCAGAATTGAAAGCTGTAGATACTAATGGTTCACACCATGTACTGTAGTAAAAATAATACATATTTTTTTTACATTTTTTTCATCTATAGAAAAATAAATATGTATAAAATAATTAATGTATTTTTATGCAACTGTTCGATTTTTTTGGTGCAAAGAAAACGTTTTCTCTGATTGGACGTTGTGATAACAAATACTGTGAATAATTTATTTCATAGCAGCAACTGCTGAATGCTACATCTATTTTAATTAATAGCCTGATAGCCTTTACCGCTGTGCTAGTCAGTGCCATGAAATTTGGGCCGGTAATTTAGTCGGGCGGCGAGTGCGCGGGAAAACGGCAAGTAGACGGGTGGAGCGAGTTCAGTAGACGTTCGAGTGTTGGATCTGCAAATATTTTGATCGTGATTCACGGAGAAGGTTGAACGAGGCAATCCACTAATGAACTTTGCTAAAAAAAATAGTCGTCGTTCATACCCTTCCAGCAAAGGGCGAGTGGCGAGTGAGGGGGGTTGGAGGGGTGGAAATTACTAGACCGCCCACTGCTCGTCTCTCACTGGATAGAGCTCACTGGCCTTTTTATTAAACCACTCGGCTAAACAGTTATGTTCACACACGACGAGTTCACTAAATTGCTTGACTCTCGGGTAAATTACTGGCCTACGCGACACAGCTTTAAAGGTCGTTAAAGACGTTGCAAGAGTAGATAGAGGGCCATGCATGAAGGCAAGTAGTGATGGCTGCCAGGAACTGTCTGTCTACTTACCCTTGTCAACTTTCACGAGGCACACAGTAGAAAAAAATATTTTACTGGCTCGTGAGATGGACAGTAGTGGGCACATGAGACATGACTAGAGACCGGAAAGATTCGCGAATTCATTTCGCGATAGGCTAAAATACAAATAGTTATACCTCAGTGCTGCCTCTTCTATTGGCTCACAATTCACCTGGATGACTCTGGGCCAATGAGAAACACCCCACCAAAACTTTATCGAATCACAGGCTGCTACGTTGGAACGTCTCACAAGACAGCAGCCAATGAGTGGGTGGCATTTGACCGAGTGTACGTAGAACTATGGAGTTCATCCTACAGGTCATTGAACCCGCGAATTTTTCCTGTCACTAGACATGACCTACTGGCTGCCAGTACTTTCCTGTCAGGTCATGCACTTGCCACTGAAGGACAGTGATTTTCCATCACTCGGTCGTTCGTCACTGGTGTGGAAGGTGGTTCCTACTTGAAATTCAACTCGAGTTCGAATGAAAATATTTTGATAACATGTCTAGAGTAGAAGAAAGCTGTGAAATGGAGCTTTGACGACATAGTGTTTTTTTAATCACTCCGGAACTATGAAATTTTGTGGAATATCCATCGCAGTGATTATGCAAATAAAAATAAGCGTTAATTTGCAATTAATAAGTCTAGAGAGAATGTAATACCTAGCTAATAAAATTTTAGATGCAGGCTTTAGTGTCACACAGCTCACTGGCTCACTGGCTCACTGGCTCACTGGGTGTCAGTACCGGGAAGTGACCACCTAGCCAGTACTTGCCTTCATCACTGGCCATCTCCACCTGACCCGTCTACGTGTAGCTTTGCCAAAGAAGATCATTCACGGGAATCAATACGTAGCGGCGTGATTATTTGTACAATTTGCCCGCCGCGCCGAGAACAGACTAAGGCTACGGCCACACGTGCGTGTTTTCACGCTGCTGTTACAGCGTGTTCTCACGCAGCGTGAGATCCTGAGCGACCGATGGCCACACGTGCGTGTTTTCACGCTGAAGCCTAGCGCGTGATTTCACGCAGAATGAATCCGCTACCCGGCCACATGTGAGCGTTGTATTGTGAACTGGCACCCATCTATGCTTTGCAGGCTTGATTATGAATTCACTAGCTTCCCGACCCGGCTTCGCACGGCTATACTAATGGAAAAAAAATTAAGCCACATCTCTCATTTACAGTAATGGTAAATTAAAAAAAAATTAAGTGAAAATTTATTACAATGCTGTATAATGTACCGATGGTTTCCCGACTCGTACACGCAACATAAAACTGATGTACCCGTACTTCGCTACGGCAGTCACAGGCATATCACTCTTGCGCCGCTTATTATACATGCCCCTCCTTGTGGGTACGCCACTGCCGCGCGATGCCCGTTGCCATGGAGACGCAGAAGGCATGAACAATTGAAAATCCTGTTCTCATGCAGACAAAGTACCCACTGTTTCCTGGTTTTAACCACCCATGGGATCTAATTTTCGTAAAATATCATCCTGCGTAACATAAGGAACATTACTGTGAAGTTTCAAGTCTGTAAAATATATATACTTGAAAAAAAATGGAAATTTTTGATATTTAAAGTACCCGCAAAATTTCAACGGTGATGAGGACTGCACTAACAATGAAATAGTCGTTGCCATAGAGACGAATGAAGCATCAACAAAGTAACAGCCGTTGCCATGGTGATTTCCTACAAAAAAACTGGAAATTTTGATATATTACGCCCCTGAAACTCCCCTTGCGATCGGATTTCCGCAGAATCCGTTCTTAGTGAGCGTGTAAATTACAAAATGAGTAACTATGATAAATTTCAAGTCAATAGGGTGTATTTTTTAGAGATCTCGTGATGAGTGAGTCAGTGAGTGGTATTTCGCTTATATATATATATATATATATATATATATATATATATATATATATATATATATAATATAGATACAAGTCCTTGTCAGAATTGTAACGGGAGAGGAAAATTATTGATGGTCCGAAAAATGAAAATTAAATAAAAATAATAAAAATAATTCTAGTAAATGAAAAAACAAATTAAACACAAAGAGAGGAAAAAAAAACAATAGTTTAGGTTTGCGATTTAAAGTGATAAAAAGTATTTAAATACTAATTGAACTCTTATGAGGGTACTAATTGCTTCGTTGTTAATATCACATGGGTGTTTTTTACTTGTATGGGAAAATTAAGAATGATAAGGCATCTAGTGCGTGGCAACAATGTTAATAGGCAATAGGAAATAAAATTCTAGCGCCTGCGGCATTGTCAACACACACTTCGTACGTGTACTGCATGTTGTATCTAAACCCCTCCAACGCATTTGATTCTAAATTGGACTTTAAGTAAGGATCCCTAATGTTATTGATAATATAATATAGCCTATAGCCTTCCTCGATAAATGTACTATCCAACACTGAAAGAATTTTTCACATCGGACCAGTGGTTTTGAGATTAGCACGTTCAAACAAACAAACAAACTCTTCAGCTTTATAATATTAGTATAGATTAAGCAAGAACGCTGCTGTGGTTTTAAGTGCTGTGCTGTTGTTTCGTAGGCGTCGTCGTCGGCGGAAGCATTCAAGAAAATACTGGGTCCATCCCATATTGAGTGAAACTTCAACGATAGGAAAATTTGTGCTCTTTCATAATAAACTAAAAGAATATCCAGACAAGTTTTTTGAGTACTTCATAATGTCCGTTAACTCATATTAAAATACTTTTGTCTATGGTGAAAGAAAATATATCAAAAAGTAACACAGCAATGAGAGAATGTGTTAGTGCTGAAGAATGTGCCGAAAAATGTTCATGAAATAAGTAAACTATATATATATATATATATATATATATATATATATATATATATATATATACACATATACACTTATACACACACACGCGCGCGCGTGCTTTTGAGTTGACCATGGTTTTAAGGTCTTGGGGTATGAAAAGAAAAACTACATGAACATTTTCCGGAAGTCGTAACATATCGACTACAATGGGTACCTAGTATTTCAGAACAGAACGCGGCGAGAATTCCCGCACGTGTGGCCGGGCATCGACTGAAACGCTGCGTGAAATCACGCCAACGAATTGGCCGCGGTGCATTTTCTTGCGGGCGACCTTGAAGACGCGCCCATCTGTCTTCTCCCCGGCGGGAATTCACGCTGCGTCTGGCCGGTCTCATTCTCTTTGCTGCGGTTCATTTTTCTGGCGTCTTTTCACGCAGAATCTCTGCGTGAAAACACGCTCGTGTGGCCGTAGCCTAAGCGTTTGGTAAACCCATTACCCATTTATTTCGTGGTCATATTTCAAAGAAGTGTGTATCCATACAACATGAACGTAAACGTATTACGAGCCTGAAACAAATGCCGATTTTACTCCACTTGCGACTTGCATGCGATATGGAGTTTAGTCTTCATTACAATGAAAAATTCACCGTTCCAGTATTTCCACCACTTCATTTTTCACAAACTATTAGGCATCATTGTTTACTATTTTTCATCGACAAGGAGACAAACTCCTTGCTACAACTTGATCGCCAAAACAATTACGTCCTACATGGCCCATTGTCAACGTAATATATATGCATTTTCCCTCATAATGAGTAACAGAATTCTGACGAATCTAAAAAAAAATATACATGGCTTACTAATAAGAATAAAATAAAATAAGCACTTGAAGAGCACCAGAGTTAATTCTGAGATTTACTACTTTTTTGGGATGAAAAACAAGTTGGGGTATGCAGTATTAGTTTAAAGTACGTCTGTAACACATGGACCACATTCACTGGCTTTACACAGACTAAACAAACTACTAAACGAGAGTAGTTCCAGGGTATAAAACACAGAGTCCGTTATGATTTATGAATAGAGATATCTTAAAACACTATGTGCGACAGATTTCTGGCCGGCTGAGTGCATACTCGCACAACCACCGAAATATGTTCTTTGAATGGTTCTTGCAACGGGAAAGGTAGATTTTATTTTAGTACACCATTTTTGTTGTACAGGATGTAGGGCCTTTACTTACAGGCGCCTCGTCAGAATCAGTTAAACACACTGTAGGTCAATGAAACGTTACCCAAGCTCGTGTGACGCCACGAAAACGAACTCGGGATAAGTGGATGCTAGACAGCATAGAAAATTTCCGTGAAAGGAAGACATGTTTCACCGCTGGGATCGTCTGTTTGCCTCTGTGTTGTCCAAGGTAGTTTTTTTTGTCTTTATTTAAGTTCTTGTTGCAAGTGAAACTGTCTCGTCGTTGTAAACCCACTATGTCCGTCTGCGCTGAAATATTTTTTTTCGACTAATTACTATAACAACTTATCCGGCCGTTATGTAGGTGGGTTCATCTAGGAATGTTCATTCAGAGAGCAGGTTAAGGAGTTTGCCTGCCGCCTCAGGCAGTCTGAACCCACTACCTACCAGCCATCTCTCCTTCTGGATGATTGCTTCTAAAAAGTGTCGCGTCGGTTGTGTCTCAAGACCACAAATGAGCCAAATTCTCTCCAGTACCCCAGCGTGTCGGGCGACCGTTTTTTTTTCAAGGGTGAGGGCGCGGGGTGGGAGCACAATTGCAGAGGAACTATCGGACCATTTGTAATTGACTCGCCGTTCGTAATTAGATACGGTCCCGCGACACGTTACGCGCAAACACATTCCTCCCGGTGCGTCCCTTCCCTCTCCTTCCTCTCTCCATAAAACACGCCACCACCACCGACGTCCAGCGACGAAGCGTCGACCGGTCGGCGCGCCCAGTAATTGCCCCAGGATGGGCGATATTGCCCACCCGCCCATCCCGCGGACCCAACCCCTCCCCCCGCGCCAACCCCCCCCCCCTCTTTAATTCTGCTGCTAATAACGATGTTAATAACCCCCACTCCCTTTCCCCTCTTCCCCCCGGCTTCCCCGCCGCCCGGCATGCGTAATGAAATAACGCTAATCGCAAATCTCGCAATTACGTATCGGGCAAACGCGCCCGCGCCCACGTCATCTACTTGCACAGCTGTGTGTTTGATGCATTCCCCCCCCCCCCCATCCCCCCCGTGTTTCTGCTACAGCACTGCCAAAGCATTACGGATTTTCAGCAATAATTACCTACTGTTTTAGACATCCATTTACGGAACTACGGAGGGGTACGTATTCATTGAGAAAACAGAGAAATTTTAAAGACGTCTCAAAATCAGCGTCTCGTACCATAAATGTCGGTCATATAGCTCTTGTAATAATAAGAAAAATCCTTTGCAAAGTAGTTAACATAAAAATGAATCATGATTATTAATTTAGCTTTTTAACTACTAAAAGTATTGAAAATATGTTTAATTTTTAAATTACTTGACGGAAGGAGTATCTCGTTACTGTGTATAAGTGGTGTTAATTATTTTGTAGCGTGTAGTATAGGCGTAAACACTTCATAGTGATTGTTCAAGGAGCGTTTAGTTGTAGGTATGCATAAATGTGACTACTGATATGTACCTATGCCTGGAAGTTTGCCGCACTGCGTCATCAATGCCAGCAGGACTCGGAGCATGTATGGTAACAGGCAATCGTAAGAATATAGACATTATTTACTTTAACTTGCTGTAGGAGCAGCTATACAGTATAACGTTAAGATTTATTTTGCATTAAAATTTACGGAGAAATCTTGTTAAAAAAATTTCCATTGATCTTCCTGAATTCACTAGTGTCTTTGTAAAGGTAGGGCCTACGTGCATCGTACTGGGCGTATTTCGAAAACGAAGTCACACAAATCGTCTTGGTGTTAACAGATCATTCAAAAAATTGTAAAAAAAAAAATAAACTAAAAAAACACGCTTTTACAGCAAATCCAACTAATATATTGAAAATAAATTTTAATAAATTTGAATTAAAAATTGTGTAAAAAAAAGGATTTTATTTAAAAAAATTGGTTGTCTGTAAAGTCGGTTTACGGACGATAGTTTAACGTGACAACGTCATAACAAAACATTGATGAAATGATTGCATACTTTTATGAATAAAATTGAATCATTTTTATTGAATTATCACTATTTTGTATGGATACAAACAAGGAGTAAAATGAAATCTAGAATTTAATTGATAAATTTACTTTAATAGCACTCATTAATTCAAATATGTTTATTACTTTAACGAACAGATTATTATAACTATAAATTTTATGCATGTTTGCTATTTAACATCTTCCAATCTGTGTTATTCTGTTAAGGATAGGACGATGATAGGAAAAGTAGGAAACGAATGGGAGTGTTTCAAGTTTAATGTGCCTCGAAAAAGTCAAATCGATGGTAGTTCCAATCGAGTGGAAGAGAGATTCGGCGCAAGCGTACAATGAGCGTAACGGGACACAGCGTAACGGGACAATGAGTCATCCTTTTTCGTGTGTGCAGCCGGCGTTCATCGATTTACTAGACGTTGTCACGTCAAAAAATCGACAGCATAAACACTCTTCTTTACCCCACGTGAATGTTCATCCTGTTTGCAACGAAACATGCAACTCCGAAGTCGAGACCCGTTATAGTTCCCACGAAGATATTCAGTTATCTGTAAATACGAAGAAAATTTCGTTTATTTTAGGTGCGTTCTTCGATGAAAGCTCCTTAAATGTAATTTATTACAGAGATATTCGTTAGCCTACTACTGTCATGCGATCGACAATAAAACTAAATGACTAAGTAAATTACCTAAATGTCACGTTAGTAACTGTGCCTCCTTACCTCGTAGCTGAAACCAGTGAGTAGAAATTGTCAATAATAAACCGGGCAGGAAAGAGAAAGCAAGACGCGTATAATCAAAAGCAAATCTACTGCTTGCTTCTTCTTATCAATCAGAATTTTTCAATATAGGTATACTTACTGACCATTTGTGTTTGACGTTCTATGACCTCGTAAATGAACGGAGTCCAGTAGACGTTGCGAAATGCCTTTAATGCCTTTGCTTCGAGCTGACCCTCAAGCCAAACCCTGGCACGCCTGCGTAATCCAGTAATCCAAAGTGTGGAGTTCAGGTTTCCAGAGATACAGAGTTCGATTCCTCGTGTGAGCAGGACTTTCGTAACATGCTTCCGCTAGGTTCAGGTAGAATGTAAGCTAGTATAAGGTAATCACCCGTTAAAACCACTCGAATTAAGGTCTCAAACGCTTTAAAAAAAATACATCTAAATTTCAAGCCACCTAACTGCGATATTTACTGGTTCTCGACGAGCTAAAATTTCCTCGCTACTCATTTAAATGAATTTTACTTAACATTTACGTGAGATTAAGATCATAAATTTTTAGAGGATCTTAACTAGAAGCTATGACTTTTATTTGCTGTGCCGGCACATACAGGTTGTAATTAATTTTTTTATAGTGTACACATATTATTTAAACACCTAAGTGTCACCTTTTAATATTCTGTGGGCCTTTAATGTGAAAAATTGCTGACCTTTTACTATAAGTTTTTTTTGAAAGTCAGTTATGTTTAAGTGGCGTTTTATACGCTGCGTTTTGTAGCAAATGACACACATTACTGCCTCAAAAACAAATGGTCGAAGCTAAAAAAAAATGTAAATGATCTGCATGGTGCCAAGGAAATTATAAGTAACTGCAGCACTCGGACGAGTGGAATCGATAAATCGCCGTCGGAGAGTGCGATTAGGTTTTTGTGGAGGGGGAGGGGGTTGAGGAGGTGATGGGTTGGCGAGAATGTATTCGTAATGACCCGCTGGGACGAGGGGGAGGGGGTTGAGGAGGTGATGGGTTGGCGAGAATGTATTCGTAATGACCCGCTGGGACGAGGGGGAGGGGGTTGAGGAGGTGATGGGTTGGCGAGAATGTATTCGTAATGACCCGCTGGGACGAGGGGGAGGGGGTTGAGGAGGTGATGGGTTGGCGAGAATGTATTCGTAATTACCCGCTGGGACGAGGGGGAGGGGGTTGAGGAGGTGATGGGTTGGCGAGAATGTATTCGTAATGACCCGCTGGGACGAGGGGGAGGGGGTTGAGGAGGTGATGGGTTGGCGAGAATGTATTCGTAATGACCCGCTGGGACGAGGGGGAGGGGGTTGAGGAGGTGATGGGTTGGCGAGAATGTATTCGTAATGACCCGCTGGGACGAGGGGGAGGGGGTTGAGGAGGTGATGGGTTGGCGAGAATGTATTCGTAATGACCCGCTGGGACGAGGGGGAGGGGGTTGAGGAGGTGATGGGTTGGCGAGAATGTATTCGTAATGACCCGCTGGGACGAGGGGGAGGGGGTTGAGGAGGTGATGGGTTGGCGAGAATGTATTCGTAATGACCCGCTGGGACGAGGGGGAGGGGGTTGAGGAGGTGATGGGTTGGCGAGAATGTATTCGTAATGACCCGCTGGGACGAGGGGGAGGGGGTTGAGGAGGTGATGGGTTGGCGAGAATGTATTCGTAATGACCCGCTGGGACGAGGGGGAGGGGGTTGAGGAGGTGATGGGTTGGCGAGAATGTATTCGTAATGACCCGCTGGGACGAGGGGGAGGGGGTTGAGGAGGTGATGGGTTGGCGAGAATGTATTCGTAATGACCCGCTGGGACGAGGGGGAGGGGGTTGAGGAGGTGATGGGTTGGCGAGAATGTATTCGTAATGACCCGCTGGGACGAGGGGGAGGGGGTTGAGGAGGTGATGGGTTGGCGAGAATGTATTCGTAATGACCCGCTGGGACGAGGGGGAGGGGGTTGAGGAGGTGATGGGTTGGCGAGAATGTATTCGTAATGACCCGCTGGGACGAGGGGGAGGGGGTTGAGGAGGTGATGGGTTGGCGAGAATGTATTCGTAATGACCCGCTGGGACGAGGGGGAGGGGGTTGAGGAGGTGATGGGTTGGCGAGAATGTATTCGTAATGACCCGCTGGGACGAGGGGGAGGGGTTTGAGGAGGTGATGGGTTGGCGAGAATGTATTCGTAATGACCCGCTGGGACGAGGGGGAGGGGGTTGAGGAGGTGATGGGTTGGCGAGAATGTATTCGTAATGACCCGCTGGGACGAGGGGGAGGGGGTTGAGGAGGTGATGGGTTGGCGAGAATGTATTCGTAATGACCCGCTGGGACGAGGGGGAGGGGGTTGAGGAGGTGATGGGTTGGCGAGAATGTATTCGTAATGACCCGCTGGGACGAGGGGGAGGGGGTTGAGGAGGTGATGGGTTGGCGAGAATGTATTCGTAATGACCCGCTGGGACGAGGGGGAGGGGGTTGAGGAGGTGATGGGTTGGCGAGAATGTATTCGTAATGACCCGCTGGGACGAGGGGGAGGGGGTTGAGGAGGTGATGGGTTGGCGAGAATGTATTCGTAATGACCCGCTGGGACGAGGGGGAGGGGGTTGAGGAGGTGATGGGTTGGCGAGAATGTACTCGTAATGACCCGCTGGGACGAGGGGGAGGGGGTTGAGGAGGTGATGGGTTGGCGAGAATGTACTCGTAATGACCCGCTGGGACGAGGGGGAGGGGGTTGAGGAGGTGATGGGTTGGCGAGAATGTATTCGTAATGACCCGCTGGGACGAGGGGGAGGGGGTTGAGGAGGTGATGGGTTGGCGAGAATGTATTCGTAATGACCCACTGGGACGAGGGGGAGGGGGTTGAGGAGGTGATGGGTTGGCGAGAATGTATTCGTAATGACCCGCTGGGACGAGGGGGAGGGGGTTGAGGAGGTGATGGGTTGGCGAGAATGTATTCGTAATGACCCGCTGGGACGAGGGGGAGGGGGTTGAGGAGGTGATGGGTTGGCGAGAATGTATTCGTAATGACCCGCTGGGACGAGGGGGAGGGGGTTGAGGAGGTGATGGGTTGGCGAGAATGTATTCGTAATGACCCGCTGGGACGAGGGGGAGGGGGTTGAGGAGGTGATGGGTTGGCGAGAATGTATTCGTAATGACCCGCTGGGACGAGGGGGAGGGGGTTGAGGAGGTGATGGGTTGGCGAGAATGTATTCGTAATGACCCGCTGGGACGAGGGGGAGGGGGTTGAGGAGGTGATGGGTTGGCGAGAATGTATTCGTAATGACCCGCTGGGACGAGGGGGAGGGGGTTGAGGAGGTGATGGGTTGGCGAGAATGTATTCGTAATGACCCGCTGGGACGAGGGGGAGGGGGTTGAGGAGGTGATGGGTTGGCGAGAATGTACTCGTAATGACCCGCTGGGACGAGGGGGAGGGGGTTGAGGAGGTGATGGGTTGGCGAGAATGTACTCGTAATGACCCGCTGGGACGAGGGGGAGGGGGTTGAGGAGGTGATGGGTTGGCGAGAATGTACTCGTAATGACCCGCTGGGACGAGGGGGAGGGGGTTGAGGAGGTGATGGGTGGGCGAGAATGTACTCGTAATGACCCGCTGGGACGAGGGGGAGGGGGTTGAGGAGGTGATGGGTTGGCGAGAATGTACTCGTAATGACCCGCTGGGACGAGGGGGAGGGGGTTGAGGAGGTGATGGGTTGGCGAGAATGTACTTGTAATGACCCGCTGGGACGAGGGGGAGGGGGTTGAGGAGGTGATGGGTTGGCGAGAATGTACTTGTAATGACCCGCTGGGACGATGTTCGGGCGGGCAGGAGCTCGGGCCGTGGAGAGAGCACCATGAGCGCAGCACATGCTCGGCTTCGAGCGCTGACGACCACTGGGGAAGGGGGGGGGGGAGGTGGGGAGGGGGCTGGCCGACCACGCGACGCGATCGCACGCCGGGATAACTCCGGATCGTTCAACTAAACCTCCCGGGTTGTCCGCGCGCTGACGGACGGTGAGTGATGCCTCGCCGCGTTCCGCCGGAGAGACACACGAAGTGAAAAAAAAGGGAGGGAGGGGGGGGGGGGGTCGTGGCCGCTACGAGCGTTAGAAGCGATACTTCGTTGATAAGAGGAACAGGAAATCTTCTGGGTGCTATAGCATCTGAATAATATATTCTATATATATATATATATATATATATATATATATATATATATGTATATAATACTTAATATTTTAACTAATATTTTCGAAAAAAAATATAATTTTTTTAAATACTATTTTTTTTTGTTTCCAACAATGCATTAAATACTTTTTTTTATTAAAAAAAAAATAAAAAAAATAAGTTGAAACGTTTTACTATTTCATGCGATAATACCTGAGATTCCACTGATAATGTAAGGCCCGACAAACTAAACTCTAAAGTTTATTGTAGTAAAAAAGTAGTAAAAAAATATTCCGGTCTATATTTTTGTGGATGAAAATGAATGAATAAAAAAAAGTATTTGTTTGAGAACCGAACCCAAAGTAATAGGCCTATTATTCAGCAGTTAAGCTTGATCACAACATGCAATTATTGTACCCCAACCACTTTTATTTTTATCTTTAAGATGAGTGGCACTCTGGCAAGTTTGGCAAGGCACCAGTGAGTCAGTAATGATAACCCCCCCCCCCCCTCCTCTTGTTATATAATCCTGAGTTGTTGTGTACTTGTGGTGGTTGTTGAAGGTTATTGGTGTATGGATAAGCGCTAATGAGACGCATAGGACAGCAGAAATTATATCCATGTGGTACCCGGGATTCAAAACCAGAGTCCTTGCACCGAAGCCCGGTCATTTGCCGACTACGCTATGGAGGCCGTCAACCTTTGAGCTAAATATACTAATTACTAGAGACCGGACTTATTCGCTGTTTCAATGGCCTTCAGGATAGACAGTACATTTCACTGTACACTCGGTCAAATAACGCCAGTTCATTGGCTGCTGACTTGTAAGTCGTCTCAGCTGGGTTGTCTGTGATTCGATACTTCTTTGGTTGGAGGTTTATAATTGGTTGAGATTCGTCCAGATGAACAGTAAGCCAAAAGCAAAATCATATACAAGGTATATGTATTTGACTTCTAGCTTATCGCCGAATGAATCCGCGAATTTTTCCGGTGTCTACTAATTACAGAATTGACGTCTATACGATAATACTTGACTACGTTTTAAATTGTGTAGTAGGCTTGAGAATAAGCGCGTTTTTATTTTTAGTATTTTATTTTTATTTTCAGTATATTACAGCAAACTTTTAAAAATATGTACATTAAAGGTTTCAGTGTTTCATTTACAACTTTGCCTAGAAGCCGTGAAAAC
Organism: Bacillus rossius redtenbacheri; assembly: GCF_032445375.1. Lineage (NCBI taxonomy): Eukaryota > Metazoa > Arthropoda > Insecta > Phasmatodea > Bacillidae > Bacillus > Bacillus rossius. Next base: position 7,397,584 of record NC_086334.1, read on the forward strand.
ACTGTGTTGAGTTATTTTTAATGCCATTCAGACACAAAAAAATAATAATTAAGAGTTCGTGTTACATTTTATTGAGCAATATATGTTTCTTGTGTAAACTGCACAAGATTATTCGTAAGACCATTGTCTTCTAACCCAAATGCACAAGTGTAGATACGTAGAATAATTTATCGGCATACAGCGGGAAACTTCACTCTAAATTTCCCTTGTTTCATGTTACACAAAGACACGACGTTTCTTTCATTTACACGGTTTCACATTTTTTTGCAGTATCTAACCGTTTTGTAACTTTTAGTAAGTTACATACAATTAACTACGATTAATATCATAAGTATAAATTATTAAGATAATGGTGGCTGTTTAGTGTCGCCAGGTTGTTTGTCTGGAACGCAAGATTGGGGGTGGGGGGGGGGGGAGGCGGCAAGAGAGAAGAAGGGGTGGGGAATCGTTAGACCCAAACATTGCCGAGAGAGCGGACCCTCGTACCGATAGAGCATTTCAAACACTTGCCTATCGGTAAAACCGATCTGTTCCGATCGGCGAGCGAGTGGTACGTCGGAATCGATATCGAAAGCTTACGACGCGACGGGAGGAACGAGAAACTGGGAGTAAACCGCGAGTAATGGGCGGCGGCTGGCGAGAGAGAGAGAACGGGAAAGAGAGACGTACAGACGTGATAAACCCGCGGAAACGCAGCGAGACGTGAAGCGGGTTGTTTCGGAATGCGTGATGCAAGGAGACGCACCAGCGGCGAGGGTTAATGGGGAGGGACAGCAGAATCATCGCGCGCGCGACCCAGGACAGCGAAGCGCGAGTAACGGGAATGATCTCGTCGGATAGAGGGAAGGGGGGGAGATAACGTCGCAGATGCGGCGAGTCGTTCCATGGCAGCTCGGCAAACACGGGCGGACAAGCGACACGACTTCGGGATGGGCTGACACTAGATAGTGTCTACGAAGCTCTTATCTGATCATTCTAATATGTACCAACCCTCGTAATAATGCACCAACTAATGTGTCTGTCCTTTGTCTTCGAGAGAAACTACTAAGTATTTTTCCGACTACCCAATAATTATTCTTCTGCACATTTAAATTATTTATTTTAAATAAAAAACGTCTTTTTATTATTTATTTAATTAGAAAGGTTGGTAAACTGTCACACGTGATTTCGTTTTCGTAGTAGACGTGTATAGTCATACGCACGCGTACATATACTTTTGTTGTTTTTTTTTGCTAGATAACTTCAAATTTTTATTTGAATGCATTTAGAAAATTTAAATTGGCCGGGAAAAATATTTGGTGTGAGTTATAGAAAAAAACCCTCCCCGAAAAGAGACTATCGAGAAATAAAAACTAGCCTATGTATGAAAAATAAAATCAACAAAGATACCGCTCTGAACGACCATAAATTATTTAATTTAGGTTGTATATATAAAATTAATTTTGTTAAAATGAATAAAGTGAACATTTAAAAGGAATATAATCGGTATTGGTATTAGTATGCAGGACATTGGGGCTACTTATTATTAAAAATGCTTCTTTTTTACAAATTATTTTATGGTTTTGTTTCCCGACTTTATTGACAGGATGGTATGTATGTACACTGAGACCTAACCCCCAAAAGAGACTATCCAGAAAGAAAGTTTCTCCAGCATGTTAGTGAATTCTCTCTCTCTCTCTCTCTCTCTCTCTCTCTGTGTACTTACTCTGTGCTCTTAGCAGCGCCTAGCATTCGCACGAGACTTGTGTGCCGAGATGGCGCAGGTAATGGCTACGGCCTACCTTCATGTGAGATGAGTATATGTGTTTAGAGAGCATTCCTCGGCGCCTATCTCACGTAATTACGGGCACCGTGCATTCCACAGTTGCAAATTATTTGTAAATAAGTCGTTGACAGTGTAAACATTGCTTACGCAATGATGGCGGCCCCCAGAAGTCGTCGTCTGCTGGAGGCCGCCATCTTGTCGGTCTGGGACAGTGTAAGCATTGATTACGTCACGTTGACAATCAAATATCGTATGTATTCTGGAGGCCGCCATCATTGCGTAAGCAATGTTTACACTGTCCCAGAACCCCCTTACTGCCCCTACTTGTTGCGTCGGGGGCAGAGTCGTGCAGCTGTCGGGCACCGTCTCGAACACTTCGTGGTCGACGAGAAGTCGAGCCCTGTCCTGGAACATAGGACAGGACGCTTACTTTTCATCCCGGAAAAATGAATACTTCCTGATGGAAATTATAAAGAAGTAACACTACTCTCTCTCTCTCTCTCTCTCTCTCTATATATATATATATATATATATATATATATGTGTGTGTGTGTGTAAAATAGTTCCTTAAGGTGCATTGTGTTTATTATGGGACTACGGCTTGGTGGCTTACTCAGTTGTGGCTCGCCAATCGTAAGGATTCGGCCATGTTCGGGCTTGTTCCTCAAACTTGACTAAGAATTCCTGAAAATTTCTCTATTTTGACAGAAAATTTCTCGTTTTGAGGGAAAATCTCCCCTTTTACTCCTCAAAAATTTATATATATATATATATACTTTTTGTTCGGAGTGTCACTAAGCAAGTCAGGTTTCCGGATATCCGGCGAGGCACGACAAGATAACTATATACTTTTGTGACGCCATGTCCGTTACTCAATAATAGATAAATCGAATTCATTTTTCCCTTCTGATAATAAAAGATTACTTGCTGTTGAGCAAACAGATTATCCACCAGACATACCAGCTGCACACGAGAAATTATTATTGTTTTGGAAGCTGAAAATAGTAACTATATTTGCTCGAAGAAAACGGTTGGGTTAGCCAAGCTGTGCCTAAATTAAATTGAAGCTGTTGTATTAGATATACATACATATCGGTTTTAAAAATAAAAATAATTTTTTTAACATATTCAATTTTCAATATCCTTTGGAATAAATATGATTTCAATTTTAATAACTAAACCAGGTATTTTATATTTCGGATAAAATGCCGATATCACGCGGATTGAATTAAAACATAATTTAAAATTTAATTTGTGCTATGAGCCACGTTACTGAACACCTAAAAGAGCTTGACCATTATAAGTTTATTGGATTATTCATTTTTTTATAAACTAGGTAATAAAATTTTGCGAGGAGTGGAATTTTATTGAGTTTCAGATTATTATTTTTAATTCCCTTTTTACCCTAATTTCCCAATAAAACCTATGATGTGGTCATAAAGCAGCCTCGTGCTATTGGACAGCAGCAAACGGGAATATATTAAATCATCCTAAAATCAATACGCTGCGCTGGAATGTTTTTTTTTCTCTTCTTTCGAACCAACCAATGTGTAACTAAAGGGAGAAAAAAAAAACTGGAATTCCGAACTCGCGAATAGCCACACAGGGCAAACTCTGCTGCGCTGTATTCTTTCCGGTCGAAGAGACGTGACGCAGAATATTGTTCAGGGACATTAACGAGGATTGGCCTGTTTGCATTCAATTATGATCGGTGTTTGCAGTCGGTGTGACAATCATCAGCGGTCTGGGAGTTCAGCAGCGGGTGTTAGGAAAGGCTTCAATGAGATCTCGTCCGTGTATCGCAGGTGGCCATAAGACCCAGGGATTTCTTCAAGGGCAAAAAAATAAATAATTAATTAGCATATTCGCAAGTTGTCAACGCTTTAAAGATGATGCTTTATAAAGAATATTTCCGTTCTCGCTGCAGGCAGACTTTTAGGAATATTGACATAGATAGCACACTGAGAGAAAGGTTTGTTTTCCTCAACAAACTTCTTATTTGTTTATACACGGCGAAATAAATATATTTTGTTAATTCGAACAAATATTTTGTAGCAGGAAAGATTCTGTTGACAAAAATTTTTTTTTTTCAACTAAAATGTACGTTTGGTTAGGTGTAACAAATTATTTTTGTTGCTTACCTAGTTTGGTTAAACTAAAAAAAGATTTTGTTCCACCAAGTAAATATTTGTTTCGCCATGTATAAACAAATATTTGTTTGATTCAAACAAACCTTTTTCTCTGTGCAGTATGCTAGAGGAGCATATCGTTGAAAATATTTGATTGCTGGTTATCGAAAATTGAAAAAAATATATTTGGCGTTTCCTTATTGGCTTGAAAAAAAAATCACATACAGTGCAATTTTTTTGAATTACAATTTATTTACCTATAAATTATTCTTTGCCGTCTGGCTGAAGCTGCCTGTGTGGTATAACTGTCCATGGTGGCGATTGCCAATAGTTATATGATTAGGGCCATGCACTTTTCGCGAAAATGTTTCGAGGTTAGCCAAGTATAAAAAAAAACCGAAACAGCGGCCTTGTTTCCAGATTGTTTTGGGTTCCGGTTCATGTTGATTGTCGACTCACGAATCACAAAAAATTAACTGGTTTCATGTAAATGTGCGAATTTACAAATATCTGTTCTTTCACATGAATATTTCTGTTTCATCTACAAAAAAAATAAGGGTTAAAAAAAAAAGGTTAAGGAATTGCGACGTGAACACCTGGGAGTTCTGTTGAGTTGCTGCTGACGCCAGAGGTCTGGAGACTGCGGTATCGGGTTAACGATCTCAAACAACTGCCTTTGGCACCCTTCACCCCCTTATCAACATCTCTCTCTCCTCCTGCGTGGCTGTCCTTATCAGGCACTTGGGGCAGGTCGCGTTGCTCCCCTGCGCGCCTCTTATCGTTCCCGACCCCGCGGCAGTAAAACCCCCCTTTTTGAAGTCTGCCGCCGCCACTGCGCCCGTCGAGTAAAAAGAACATATGCTGCAGCCGGCTTCCCCCCCCCCCTCTACTTTTTTTTTATTTGCGCTGAGGCGTCGACAAAATTTTATTGCGGACTTCCTGTGCGGTTTTATTTCTCGAAACAGTAAAATAACCCCGAGCGGAGTTCAGACGCGCAGAGCAGAGACGTCATCGACACACAAACTATTTCCAACTCCGAAAGTATCAGCGACACATTGATGCGATTCATGTTGCGGCGCCGCAGTCGTTAAAACACTTTTCTCACCATAGTCTTCTCGGGGATTAAAAACAATAATAATAATAATTGAGCTAGTCTTCCAGTGATTGCCGCTTGTTAACGAGTAAATTCAAGCGTTGTCATGCTTGCAAATACACTTATAATACAAAACAAGGACACGGAATTTAACGTATGATTCTTAAAAAAATAAAGCCTATAATTAACTAGCCAGGAAAGTTGTGTTGGAACAAACATGGCGTCATGGATATTGAACATTTTTTTTTCCTTTAGTTCTCTAAAGCATTACGAACGCGGCTCTATGTTTAAATTATTTTTCAAGCTAAAAGTTGCAGTCCATAAGAAAAAATTAAGCAAAATTGACCTGAAATATTGTAAAATACATGTATATGTGTATTTGATTTTTCTTAAACGACAGAAATCAGTCTGTAAATACTTCCTACAAATAAATAATAGTTTAAAAAACACGCTTTATAGATAAAACCAAACTAAAAAATAGAAAATATTTTTAATAAATTTAAATTAAGAATAGTGTAAAATTTTTTAATAAATATAAATTAATGATAGTGTGTATAAGAAAAAAATTTATTTTATTTAAAAAAAGCGTGGTGTGCAGTGTGTCAATGGTTATAAATATTTTATTGACATATATGAGTAGAAGGATAATCATTTCGATAATATCTTAAAAAGCACCCCACGATTTTTTTATAAAATAAAATACATGGTTTCTTATATACACTATTATTATTTTATATTTATTAAAAACATTTACACTATTCTTATTTCAAATTTATTAAAATTTATTTTCTTTTTTTAGTTTGGTTATTTTTATTTAAAGAGTGTTTTTTAGCTTTTTAAACTATTATTTATTTAAGATGCTGAAATGCTAGGAAAATATTTTTGTGTAGTCTAGAAGGCACAGGTTAAGCATCACAGGCGCTCTAGGGGAGACATAGGCTCGTACATAGAATGTTGGTGGGCTTTGCACAGGCTTGCAGTCTTTCAAAAATAAACTTTATTTTATTTAAATTAGGAAATAAAAAATATTACTATGCGTATTATATTATTATGCTTCATTAAAACTGTCAGATGTATGTAAATTACTAACATTTAAAATAACGTTTTGCATAAGTTTTTTACCAATGAATATTTCTAGATTATTCAAAAAAAATTATAATTGTTTACACATTTTATAGTTACTAATGGTTTTAATAGTGTCACTAATTCTGTAATTGCAAGCCGGAATTCTTAATCCAAACCGAGATATTATGTCTGAACCAACAAAAATGGTAATGAAATGTTTATAATAAAAAGTGCACCACTGATTGAACGTGTAATAAATATAAAATGCAAATAATTTATATAGGAATGTAGCATATTCAAATTAATTTAAATGCCTGAAATGTTTAAATATAAATTTAAGAATTTTTCTGCATACTTTCGATTACATTTTAATTAAAATTAGTTGATGTATAGAAAGTTATAAAGTCAATAAGACCTAAAGATCTTCATCTCATACATGTTGGTGAAAAAAAGCTTGGCTTCCACTATAACTCGAAGGTTTTAAAAGTGGACACCACGTTTATTGTCATTATTTACTATGTGATAATTATGATTAATTGAATTAGTTTTTTTGTTAAAGGTTATACAATAAATGCTATTGTAATTCAGAGATGTTTCTTAACTTGAAAATCAGATCTGGACAGCTGATACATCTTGCTGAATAGTTTCACTAACATATTTCCCAATAAGTTTTTTTTCATCAGCATCTTTTTTTGATCAATTCTTATTACAGTTGGAATATCGTTTATTAAATATTAAAGAGTAGTTTAGATAAACTACTACTTTACGGAACACCTAATACCATGAAATTGCATTTGCAAATTATACTGAAAAGCGTAAGATAATTAAAGCATATATATACCACGCATTGCTTGACAAGGCCTAAAATTGATAATTTTTTAATCATAAGATTGTGTTGGACAGTATCAAAGGCTTTGCTAACGTTGAAATAAATATAATATTTTATTTATTTCTGGATGTTATACTGGTACACAGACGAAGAGGAATAAAATTCATGTGCCTGTAAATATTATTTAGTCGAAAACTTCTAAAATAATACATAGCAAAACAAAAGTTTGTGACTAAAATTAAACTGTCAATACTACTTCAAGAAAATATCTACCGATAAATGGTTGAACACACAACATCGGTATACAACCACTCACTAACTGATACACACTTAATTCAAATATATTATGTACAAAAATAAAATATATGTTGGTTTGAGCTTTATTTATAACATGGTGGAATGATAATGCTACAGTTACTAAAAAATAAAACACTTAAAACTAAAAAAAATATTTTTGCAAAACTCCGTTCCCCCGGAGAAACCCCCGGAATGGCCACCGCATGGGGAGCCCAAGAAAAGAAGCGGGCTCCCCATTTGGAAGCCACCTGGAAGGTTTTTTTCTGTTCCACCCACCGTTTCTTTGGTAGCCTGACTTGTTACAAGGGATTGTGTTCATACCAGAGAAAATGCCACCATTTTGTCTGGGCAATCCGCCTTGGAGGAGCCGGGGCGCGAACCCGGGTCCTACAAGTCACAAGGCAGGCGCTCTACCCCAGAACCAGAGTGGTAGAGCGGATACTTGCAGTCTTCTACACTGACATGATGTTATTCCACGAGTTTACTGTAGTTTCGTCATTAACACGTGCAGTAACATCTAACCTTGTTAACGAACAAATTTATGTGTTCTTATGTTGTTCATTCAGCATGAATTATGTAATTTCATAATAGTGAAATATAATTTGTATTACTAGTCTGGCAATTTTTTAGTTGATTTCCTGCAAACAAACTTACAGTCCCGCTGTACTATGATTACATAAAAATATAGACTAGTAAAAAATAAATAATAGTTTAAAAAAACTAAAAAAAACACTCTTTTATAGAAAATCCAACTACAAAATAGAAAATAAATTTGAATTAATAATAGTGCAAAATAAAAAAGTATGTTATTTTTAAAAAAAGCGTGGGGTACATGGTGTCAATAGTTATAATTATTTTATTGACAGATATAAGGAGAAGGATTATCATTTTGATAATATCTTAAAAAGCACCCCACGCTTTTTTTTAAATAACATACTTTTTTATTTTACACTATTATTAATTCAAATTTATTTTCTATTTTTTAGTTGGATTTTCTATGAAAGCGTGTTTTTTTTAGTTTTTTTTTAACTATTATTTATTATCTACTTTTTAGTTTGGTTTATTTATAAAAGCGTGTTTTTTAAAAAAAAATTTAAATTGTTATTTGTCCTAATCTACTATTAATTTCGTGATAACTATAAGTAAATGTAATTATTTACCAAATTATTAATGTGTACAGCTGTATTGATAGTCAGTGAAGCGTTCCACATTTACGTAACAGGAATTTTGGGAAGGATAAGGATTGATAAAGGATGAGGAAATGACCTTCTCAATGAGAGTGTATAGAATATGTGAGAAAAATTCGGATAGCCCAGACTGGGATTCGAACCCAGAGCCTTCCAATGACATGTCGGCTGCTCTACCATCGGGCGCTCGATATACGATAAATATGGAACGAAGCGCCCCACGCTTTTTTCACAATAATACTAGTATTTTTCATTCATTATTGTTTTAAAAATTATTTTTCACTTTTTAGTTCGATGTGCTTTAAAAGCATGCTTATTAGTTTTTTTAAACTATATTTATTTTTCACTTTTTAGTTTGAATAGAAGGATTGGCGAAGTCAAAGACGAATTACAGTTGGATTTACGGCACCAATCCCAAAAATTGTTGAAAAGAAAAAAAAAATCATCCGTGTTCAGAATTAGAACCCACGACCGGTGAATAACTACATAGATGTCATCGAAGACCCGCGCCTTAATTCGCTCGGCCAACAAACCAACTGTCGAGTGTAAATTGTAATAATACTAATACCCTGAGTGCTCGAGCTGGAAAGTAGGTAGACGGTACGCATGCGCCGACTGCACGGTTGTCTCACTTGCTCTCACACAGAGGCTGGGTGAGGACATTATTTAATCCTGTCTATCCTAATCAGGATAATGAGATAAACTTATTAAATTAGTGTATTGTCACCGGTCCTCGATAAGTGTACGAAGTTTAGATTAAATCTGTCCGTTTAAAGTGGGTCGAAATCGAGTGCAAAGGAATCGGTTACAAACATACAGGTGAAGCTAATATAAAGAGTGTAAAAAAACGAAACCTATTTGAGCTGATTCAACATTTAAGATTTAACAGTACAAATTTCATCACGAAATTATTTTATTCAACATACGGATGAATCACGCGGGTCCGCCATCTTCTCGGTATTTCTGAGACTTCCCCAGATGGCAGCACCGTGTTTACACATTTCCGTTCCAATCGACTTCCGTTCCATTCGCGAAATTACTCCTGCCAAATGCCGCATACCGAGAACTGAGATGTTTACAAATAAAATCAAATCAATTTGAATATTGCTCTGTAACGCAAAATAAAAATATTTGCATCCCATCTAAGCGTCTTTATGGTGTGTTGCTAGGATTGTTTCCTAGGTATTAGTATATCCCTTTTCGTAATAAACACACACTTAAATATTTAACTAGGGATGTAAGGGGAGGGAATAAACGGTTTCAACATTTCTTAGCTGATTTTAGTCACGGTCTGTCGATAGAAGACACAGTGGCCACCTTATTATTAGTCATCGACATCTTCGAGATAACCGGCTCTTACCGAGGAAGCGAATCTACAAATGGCTGGACGAAACACGATTCAAGCCTCTGAAGTGATATGTGGACACTATGACTGCTACGGTCACCATCTTGCAAGGAAGCCGTGATTTCTCTCTTAGGTCTGGGTGGTGTAGGGTTGGCAATCCTTCGTTACTTGCCTTAAAACACCCAAGCCGATTAATGTCTTGGCCATGGTGTTGTCCTGGTGTGCAAACATCAGGTCTGACAGGCGACCCTAATTTCCTCTCCTGCGGTTCGCAGGTACTGTGGAGTGAATATACGAGATGTATACCGGAGTAGTATACGAGAATACACGAGAATTACAGTTGAAGTCTAGCACGGCGAGGCTTGGCAGTACCGAATATGTGTGGTCAACATCCACCGTGCCAATGGAAACACGCGACACAGCCGTTGAATAAACGGCATCAACGATTCGTGGCGAATAAGAAAACTTCGGAAAACGATTTTTTTTTTTAAATTTAATTTAATTAATCAAGGGGTTGGCATCTGTGTTCTGAGAACAGAACCGCTCTTTGCCAGAAATGTAGCCACTCCACGCATTGTTTTCAAATAGAAAAGGAATTACAAATATCTAAGAATTAGGAACTAGAGATGCAACAAGAAGGGAAGAAAGTCGAGAGAGATATGTACTTTCAAGACTTTATGTTAATGTTACCATGCGTGAAACATATACAATTATTATTATAATCATTATTTTTTAATTATAGAACTGCTATTATCAATCACAGAGATTAGTTGTTATTATTATAGAAGAAAAAAATTATTTTTTTTAGACAGAGGAAGAACATTTAATTAAGGACCTGATAGTAAGATAATCAAAGATCAATGGAGGGAAAAAAACTCAAGAATCCGGAACACAAAAAAAAAGCCCCTAGCATACCCAATATAGAAATTACATCTAGTAGGAGTTAGTAAGTATGCCAGTATATTGGAATCGCCGGCGTTAGAAACCCCTAACGCTGCGTGCCTGATGTTTCACACCTCACTACAGACGACACTACACTGTTAGAAATTACAAGTAAATGTAAGGACTTTTCCAACGAGTAATTTAACTGAAATTAACAAAGAACACTTTTTAATTTCAAACAGCAGAATCTTCGTAGAAAATACGCCGTATTTCAATTTCCGAGTTGTATGTTTCGTTCCGAACAAAGATAAACAAACAAGTCGACATAAGAAGAGTTTTCTCACTCTAGACTCAACAAATTTTTGAACCATTTTGTTTAAATGCCAAGAATATATATATATATATATATATATATATATATATATATATATATTGGATTCATGTCCAAAGTAAGTGAACTCAAGTTTCAGCAAATTTATGAAAATCCGAGGATAATTCGTAACCAGCGTTATTCGTAAATTGAAGGTGAAAAGTTTTTAACGGTGTCGGAACACGCTGACGTGAACCTCGAGTCTGGCTCGTCGCCTCTCGCGGCCAGCGGGCCCTCGACGGCGTGCGCGCCCCTGCGTCTCGTTAGCGTCGCGACGCCCCCTCGTCTTAATGACGACCCTACGACCCCAGGCCCCCAGGCACTCGTCCCGGCCAGGGCTGCAGCGATGGAGAAGGGAAATCCTGAAGAGCCCCGCCTACCTGGGCACAGACACGGTGCGCAGAGCTCTCCCGCCACCCGAGTGGTGTCTGTTGACGAAAAGCATCGAAGACTACTCTCAGGGATGATGAGCAGTTCTGTTTCAATATATTAATTTTTGAACTGTATTTTTAGATGAGTGAAAATAGCCATTATTTTTTTAGACATGAGAACACCAGGTACAGATTCTTCAAAGCAGTCATCTCTCCTCCACATGATGTTATGGTTACCGCTCAAAAATCACAGCTGCTTTCACTGAAGAAATTTTTGTATATTTTACAAGGAAAATCCTTGGAAACCCTTTTGCCAAGGATATTTCTTGCAAAACTACAAGGCAGAGCCTTGCAAAATCGCACATGGTACAAACAGGGTTTCCAAGAATTTCCCTTGTAAAAGTAAAATTTTTTTTAGAGTGTATGCAAGACGGGAAGACCGCGCGACAGTCCACACCTTTTGCGCTTAGAGACGGTACCCAGCTAGAAGCACCAGCGAGCGTCACACTTATCACCACGCCTCACGAACACAAACACACCTCCTGACACACTGCACGGCTGTTTGCACTCAAACTCATCGATTATTAGGTCAACCGTTGACAATTAATTACTGCCTGGTCGTTAGAGCACACGGCGGTTCCCTAGAGACGACGCAGTCGTATTGACGACGAGTCCTGGCTCGTCAGTTTCGAGCGCGGTGACGTTGGACAAAGTCGCGGCGCTGGAAGCTGCATTTCTCAAAGTAGGGTGATACCGCCGTGGTTTACCGTCGCCTACCGCTGTATACAGAGTGATTCATAAGTCTCCGTGCAAAATTCCAACGAATAACAGGGGGAAAAAAAGTCACGGGTTCGCCAAAATCAGTTAAGAAACGACAGTCCAGTTACCTGTCACAGACTGTAAATGTTGTCACAAGCTCATCCCTGCGGAGTAAGACGCTATCACGGCTACTATTGTCCTCAAGCACCCACCGGTAAACTCTCTCTCTCTCTGTTACGATCTGGAACAACGCTGCTGAAGCAGATATTCCATCCTCTCCTTACCAGCATGTCTGAACCTGTCTGAACCTGTCTGAACCAGTTCCAGCTCGGGCAGAGCTGCTCCGGAGAACATGCCCCCGCGAATTCCTGGCGAGGCGGCCTCTCTGAGCGAGGGAGGGACAGCTGTTATCGTCCTGACCCCGAGCACAGGAGCGGACGACGGGAGATTCTGCGTTCACTTCTTCGAGCGGGAGTTCAGTCGTGATTGCGTGGAAGTATTGCGTCCGAGGTGGAACAGGAGGAGAAAGGTGCGGACTTGTAGTAACCCCCCCCCCCCCCAACCGACTGGAAATAACCCCTACGATAGCCGCGGATCAATCTCGCGGGTACGAACAAATCCATCGCTCGTTAACCGTCCAAGCCGCAGATATTCTCCCGGACTTATTTCTTATAGGTATATATATATATATATAAAAAAAAAACAATTCCCTGCTCGTTTCTTCTCCCCCCCCCCCACCCTCTGCCTCACCGCCCGACCCTCATTTCCCACCTCTTCCTCGGCCTTCTTTAATTTCCGGTTCCACTCAGACCTCTCCACTTTATTTTCGCTTCTTCCGAGAGGTTTGCGCTCCGCCATTTCCGACTGTGTCTGCCGCAGGAGCTGTTTCTCCTCCCTTCTTCTTCTGTTCGCCAAACTCGCCCAATGTCTCTATTTTTCTCCGAGCTTCGTAGACAGGAAATAAAATCGATTTTCACTCTCATCGACAGTGGAATTTCTCTCTCTCTCTTTTTTTTACTCCTTTTGAAAGTGCTGTTTGGCAGAGTTTGTTTTTACACAGCGCGTTTAGACCATTTGTTCTCGAAAATTTCCCCCCGCAAATCCGTTAGCAGTCTGATGAATTGCACGTTGTTCAATAAAATAACGTACCTACATGTACATTGTAGCTTAGAATATATCTTCTGAAGTGGGAGCTATAATTATGTGCGGAAAAATTTTACAGAACTAACTTTAAATAGTTATAACTTTATTTTATGTATAAACCACTTTATAATGGTTTCGGTTCCATCCTTGGCATATGACATAAAACCTCATCAATAATTAATTTTAATTTAATGCAAATAATTTTTTTTGAGAAAAAGGATCGGTTGCAAAATTTTTAGTAATCGTTATTATAAAAACGTTTAGTTAGAATGTTGTCGCTGACATGATTGGATTTTAAATCGCAGTTGAAAAATTGATCTCACTCGATTCTGTTGCATCTGTAAAGATTTGTGAGTTGCTTATTGTTTTCCAGTGTTTTTTGAAAAAAAAAAATTATGGGTGCCACTACGCTTGTTATATGTGACATATTACACATACAGAGATAGGATATATGTAAGGTACACAACAATTTGAAACACAATTATACTTAATTTAATTAAATTTTTTTTGAACAAAACTCTTGGTTGTTTCAATCTTAGCGATGAAACTCACTTCGTTAACACTTGCCCGAGAGTGAAGAGTGGGACGCTCAATATTCCTCCTCACAGTCATTTAGGGATTCACTCTTGAGCGTTTTTACATTTTTTCCTTCATATCTGATTAGTCATGGCCTTGACTTAACCTAACGCTGTAAATAATTTCCACTTAAAAATTCCCTGGCAAAATAAGTAGCCAAAAAGCGGACTAAAGAAGCATTACGAAGGATTGGGATGGAGAGAGAGAGAGAGAGAGAGAGAGACAGAGAGAGAGAAGCAAGGCCGCAACTCCGAGGAGATCCAACCAAAAGCACGAGTTTAATGAGGCTCCAGCCAAGAGTTTACCCACCAAGAAATTTGCTTCTCCCGTTTTCTTTCGAGTTTCGTTTTCCGCCCCCCCCCCCCCTCCTTACTGCCACAATGATTGCTAAGACAAACTGGCGGTGTAATTGGGGATTAGCGAGGCTACGGTCAGATTAACGTCATTAGCCGCACGCCTCACCCGGTACAATCCTAATTAACTTTGCCTCAGATGACCTATCCCGGGAATAAAATTTTTTACCGCACACAACGGGGCATTGTTTAGACCGATTGTCAGTTGTGAAACAGCTAGAAATTTTAGAACATTCCGTAAGTTTTAGCCAGCTTAATCTATGTACGTAAACAAATCAATTATTTTTATTGTACTGCGATTTTGAGATTTTATGCACTGTAAGCGGAAGTTGCCTTTAAAATATGCTCTTAAATTTGCGATTTTGATCATGTGAGTTAGTTTTTTCATACCTTAGTTTTATGTTAGTAGGTGTATTAGGTATGTAGATTCTGGGGCACCTGGTTTGCGGGTTGGGAGCCGGAAGCAGGCCGCCATCTTGGCGTATTGCATGACCCCGTCAATCATCGTAGACGACCCTGAACTCCGCAGTTCACTCCTGAAAATACTTTTAAAAATACTTGAAAATACATTTCAAAAAGTTTATATACACACACGTTCTGCCACTAATATTCACAATATTTTTTTTATAGTTATATGGACAAGGATTCAATATCAATCAATAAAGTGTAAGATTTCAAATCATACACATAATGTTTATTTGCATGTAGCTTTTTTTTATGCTGTGAATATTTCTTTGCACGGTGCACGCGCATTGTAAAAATTCACTTTCAAAAATTTTTCATAACGCGCCTAAAGATGTATAACATAAAAACAAACGTAATTCTAAGAAGCTGGGTATCAGTCTGGCTACTGCTATCTAGGCGCGAGACAGACTGTGGTGGGATGGCGAGAGGTGTGGCTGTGTGCGTGTGGCTGGAGGGGGGGAGGGAGGGGGGCTCGTCACACGGGGCAACGAGCCGTGTGAGCGGTTCGGGCGCCTCCTGCCTCCCCCCCCCCCCCCACCTGATCCAGGCCACCCTCAAGACACCGCTCGGCAAACTCAGCCACTGGTTGGTAGCGACTGGAAAAATTCGCGGGTTCCATTGACCCCTAGGATGGACCTCACAATACTCTACGTACTAGAGACCGGAAAAATTCACGTATTAATTTCGTGATAGGCTGAAATTCAAACATGTGTACAACTCTGCTGGTTCTGCTACTGGCTCGCAGTTTAACTGGAGCTTTCTGGGCAATGAGAGACTATCGACCAAAGAAGCGTCGAATCACAAGCTACCCAGTGGAGACGCCTCACAATTTAGTACCCAATGAACACGCGTGTTTACTTGAGAAATGCAAAGGATAATGGAGGCTATCCTAGAGGTCATTGAATCCGCGAATTTTTCCGGTCCGTACTACGTACTCGGTGGAAAAAAAAAATGCTACCTGCCCACTGGCTACTGACTTGTAAGGCCTGGTTTCTGGGTTGATCGTGATTCGGTACGTCTCACGTTGAGGGTTTTTTTTCCATTGGCTCAGAGTCCTTCTAGCCAACTATGGTCCAATAACAGAAGCATGAAAAAACAACAACATGTAAACGCGTTTGGCTTCTACCCTGGCGCGAAATGAATCCACGAATTTTTTTTGCTGTCTCTGGCGATTGGGCGAAGAGTGGGGACCTCAGTTGGCAAGTAAAGGCACTCTGTGCCGGCGATGTGACGGGCGGATGTTTGCCCTTCACGGAACTGTACCAACTCGTCCTTATTCCTTACATCTTATCTTTTTCCGAAAAAAAAAAAATAAGGGCCCACGTCGAAAGCACAATTGGGAGATTCCACCGCTACAAGTGGGACCTTATCCTCCAGGATTTTTAGAAACTTAGTAATCCCACGAAAGCTAAGTAAGGTCTTTAAAATAATTTATTTTAGCTATGTAAAATAATTATTTATTAGTTCTCTTGAATAAGGGGAATAAATACACACCAGATATCTCGTGTGGGACATACACTTACACAATGTATTTATAATTAATTACTTACGTACTTCATACTTATTGATATTTTTACAATTATATTTGGAATGTGTGCTATTTTATGATCTGTATGAGAGAACCAAAGTGAGAACTTTTGAGGAGTCATAGATTATTATTTTGTGTCACGTGTGGGACAAAGCTGTCACGTGAGGTAAAAAATTGTAACGTGTATTACACTCTACACCAAATTATACTTTTAGTACATTCAGTGTTTCTAAAAATGTAGTGAAAAAAATAACATTTTCCACTGCCAAAATATAAACACATTTCTAAGTGTAATGCAGTGAAAAACAATACTTAACTAAACAAATATACCATTTTGTATGGAATCACCTGTTTCAGATGCAAGAACCTGGCAGATAAACAAACTTGCCCGCAAGATAGCATTAGGAATTCTCATTTTTTCATCCCTGTGAGGCCAGTGCAAGATGAAATATCTTCAGTTGAAAGAATTTTAAGTCTTTTTTTTTTCGTTAAATAAAGGCAAAATTTTGAAGGTTTAATGTATCTTGAAATCCAAAAAGGTGGCTGATCACTACCCACTCCTGCTCACGCTGAAACCTGTAACAGATTCGGCTATTATATACCCTACTGTTAACGCATCTGCATTGAGTTATGAAAATTCTGGCGACTTTCCTGTGATTTGCAAATTTTAATGATTCAAATTTTTTGAGGTTTGTGAGTATACTTTATTGTGTTATTTGCAGGTAAAGGAAAGATATATATTTATTGAATTGAAGGTTTTTATATAGTTAAAAGTGCATTTATGTATTAGTAATTCGAATATGCGCCTGTGTACTTTATCAACGCCTGAGGCCTGAAATTAACAAACTTTATTTTTTTACAGGTGAGTCCACCATACCGACACTCTTCTGTGGATGTGTGTTCCTCACCGACGTTTGGTGAGTCTTTGAAAATGTGTTACTGACTTTTATTTAACTTTTTAAACAACGTATTATGAATGGTAACTGAAATTTACATTGTTTGAGTACATCGCCGAAGAATCCTTATAAGTTTACTGATATTCGGTTAATAAAATTAAATCTTTTGCCTTTCAAGTTGTCGTTTTAGTGAAGTTAAAAACAATTTTCGGTACATTGACTATAAAATACAACCTACGTTGAATTTTTGATTATTTCACCAAAAATCAGCAAAATATCATGTTTAATTTTTTTTCTAATTTTCGGATAAATTTTGCATTTCAGCAATAAACTTTAAATAAGAGTTTAGAATGGTTTATGAAACATTAGCCACAAGAATCTCGTTCTTCCCATTCAAGCATAGCACAACTGCCTCAGAATTCTACAGCCCGATTGTTTTTACTTACCATATCGTAAACAAATTCAAATAACAACATAGGGATTACAAATTGTGTATGCAACATTGTTATTGTCCAGTTCACACAGTCATAAAAGACCAAACCTAAGTATTTCATTCGTAGAAAAATAGTCACGTTTAATTTTCTTAAGAGTGAATATCTTTGCTACCCACAGCAAGCGTCTATATATAATTCCATTATTCAAACGGCGAAAAAAGTATCTTAAAATTATCTACAATATTTAATTGAAAAGATTCAAATGTCTGCATGAAAATAAATAATTAATATTTGAATATAATTTTTTAGAACAACGTTAATTTTAATTTGTTATTTAAATTCTACCTTGTCATAAACACTATATACAGAAAAATAGAGTATTTTGCGAAGAAAATACATAGTGGTAATTGATTCAAAACAAGTGATTAATAGCAACTATATACTTAGATTATTTACGCTGAAGTTCGATCTCTTATGATAAAATCTTAAATCGTACTATAAAGAGAAATATTTCAATAAATTATGAAATCCGATGCTCTCTCCTTTGAAAAAAAAATGTTTTTATTGCTTATGATCTGGCCATACGTTGGGCTTAAAACATACAGACACTAAAAAAAGTTGTTTTATTGACTGGTTCGTGATTTACATATTTTCATTGATACTAAACAATGATTTAAATAAGTAAATTGAAAACGTATCAATAAATTTAGTTTACTGATGAGAAATTAAAAAGCAAGGTAAATAAATATTTAGACTTCCCTCAAAAGAATTTATTTAAAAAATTTGTTATATAGTAGATTTGAAGTTGCGTCTGTAAACCCTTCGTTGCTTTGATAAATTATTACGAGTAAAAAAAGATAATTCAATAATTTAACTGCAGCTTCTGTGATTTTTCACACATTTTAAGTTAAAATAATAATAAATTATAAATAAAATTTTCAATTTTAACGTGGTACCATTCTTTCACTTGCAGGATTTCTCATTACGTAATCATAACATCGGTACGGCTAGGAAACTGATTACTTTTTTCCTCAGGGATTCCCTCTTTAATCATGGCGTCGACTCGGGGCAGAGGAACTCGGATTTCAATCATCTGCCCCAGTCTTCTGGTGGTTTATTGGCCCCGGGGGGCGGAGTCCGGGGACCTCGTCAGCGCCCGGGAGGCCCGTCTTTGGGACACGGTCCCCTCCCTTGGGTCCCGGGGAGACGCGCTGCTTTCGTCAGGCTGCCTTTCGCATTACTATTTACATCGCATTTGAAAGAGTCCCCGGATTGCTGCGTTCACTCAGTCTCTGTCGAAGACTCGCCAGATTATAAGTTTAGATTTAAAGCATTATATTTTAACATTACGAAGAAAAAATTGGTTGTCTGTAAAGTCGGTTTACGGACGATAGTTTAACGTGACAACGACATAACAAAATATTGATGAAATGATTGCATACTTTTATGAATAAAATTGATACATTTTTATTGAATTATCACTATTTTGTATGGATACAAAGAAGGAGTGAAATGAAATCTACAATTTAATTGATAAATTTACTTTCATTTGCACTCATTAATTCAAATATGTTTATTACTTTAACGAACAGATTATTTTAACTATAACTTTTTAACATGTTTGCTATTTAACTTCTTCCAATCTGTGTTATTCTGTTAAGGATATGACGATGATAGGAAAAGTAGGAAACGAATGGGAGTGTTTCAAGTTTAGTGTGCCTCTAAAAAGTCAAATCGATGGTTGTTCCGATCGAGTGGAAGAGAGATAGATGCGGCGCAAGCGTACAATGAGCGTAACGGTACAAAGCGTAACGGGACAATGAGCGTAACGGGACAATGAATCATCCTTTTTCGTGCATGCAGCCGGCGTTCATCGATTTATTAGACGTTGTCACGTCAAAAAAGTTTATGATATTCAGAAAAAAAATTATTTCTATTAAAACGCATGCTTTAAAAATACCAAGTAAATGATTATCATCTGATCATCTGATATTTGTACATTCATGTTACTAAAGCAGAAGTTATACCGCGTATTTTACATGGCTTTCGGCAATGTGTTTTTTTACAACAGTTTTTTTTTTTTTTTTTTTACAAATATGATACGTCTGCCGAACGCGGAAATGACTTCTCCGGCGCTAATTGGCGCAGCCTGCAGTAGTGTTGCGTGTCGGCGACGTTGAAAAGGATGCAACAGTTCTCGCTACGACGTTAACCGCTGGTGCGTCGGACCACGTTGGCCCTTGTTACAAACATTTCCTGTACACAGTTACACGCGAATTACTGCAGAAGTTCTGTTGTTGTTGTTTTTTCATTTATAAATTAAACTAAAACTCTGGTCGGTCTTTATAAAAATTTACAACGCATACTTGTGTTATAATTCAAAGCTAAAACCTACTTTATGATGATTATTCACTATCAGTTTATATGTGTTACGTTATTTTCTGCTGTTGCTTCTATGGTTTGCATACATTCCCTGGTTTTGAGCTACAGAGCTACGGCAAAATACCATCAAAAATGTTTGCCTACTATTTCTTCCGAGTTATGCTAGGTGATTTACGACAGTTTTATAGTTAAGCATAAAAATACTTGTAAATAATTTTAATTGATTAAAACTAAAAAAATAAAAAGGAAATATTATAATTATATAAACCAATCATCTGTTGTTATCATTGTAAAATTATTTTGAGACACTAACCAAAATGTTTATTCGTACAAAGGCCCAAAGTACAAATTTTCCAAACTTAAAATACATTTTACGTAAACCATTGTATTTTGGTGAGATAAATTGCTGATGCATCGTGTAAATTACCTTACTATACACAAGCGGAAAAAAAGGAAAAAAAAGAGAGCTAACTAAACTAGTGTGTTGATGTCACCAGACATAGAGCGCTTCTCCGAAAAGCATTCTCTTTCCACGTCCAATTAACTCCATTTGATTTGTTTTTTTATTTTATTGCCTAGACGAATCCGGAGCTCGTGTGTAGGGTGGATCCAATTAACGTCACCCGTGATTGGCTCCCACACGCCGCGTCGCTCGCTTCAATTACGCTCTTTTGATCACAAGGCACGCGGAGCGGTAGTTTTTCGGCCGCGAGTGCTTCGTGCCTGCGGTTGGCTGACGGCCGCCGGGGGGGGCGTGGCTGCCCGTGACGGGTGGTCGCCGCCCGCTCGGAGCTGCCCCTGGCCCGGCTGCAACCCGCGCGACGAGGCGCGGCAGATTCAACTTCCCCCAAAGGGGACGCACAACAACGCCGAAATACACTAACACAGAAAAATGTCATTGCAGGACTGCCACAAAGGTTAGGTTAGACTAGGTTAGGTTAGACTAGGTTAGGTTAGACTAGGTTAGACTAGGTTAGGATAGGCTAGGTTAAGTTAGGTTATATTACGCTAGGTTAGGTTAGGTAAGGTTAGGTTTGATTGTAGTATTTCGGCGTTAAAGTACATTTAAGAAACACACACAAATTCATTCAGTTGTTATTTCGGCGTTGTGGTACACAGCAGTTTTCTAGCTGTCGGCGCTGTGGTCAATTTTGACATTCGGCGTTATGGTATTTCGGCGTTGTGGTAACGACCCCTTCCCAACACGTCGACATACCGGTCCCTCTTATTAGTTTCAAATCTGCTATCTTGCTCCTGTTAAGAGTGTATTTGCCCATCACTGTTGTGCAGCGTTGACTCTAGTGATGTCAACGATATACCGGAAATATCGATATTTCAAGTTCAAATCATCGATAATTTGGTTCAGATATATTATTGCCGATATTTTTGATATCGATAGTATCGATTTTGAATTAAAAAAACATGTTTCAAGTATAAAACAAATTTTATTGTAACGAACCCAAAATTAATTTGACAGAATAAAAATTGATAAAATGGCGAAACGAAGTTTTTCGGAAAGAACAAATTATTATTTATAAAAGGAGGGCAAAATGGAAATATTGGAGTTTACAGTAGTTAAAACAAAAAATGTTATAGTCTTGAATACTTTTAAAGTTCCATCAAGTTTAACACTTGAAACCCATTTTATTTTCTCCCTTTGCGCTTCATGCGAGCTGTGGCTTCGTTAGCTCGGAAAGGCAGCCTTGGCTCTGGCTGCGAGGCTGCAGAGGGAAAAGGGGGGGGGGGGGCAGTGAAGTGTCTCTCCCGGCTCACTTCGAGGCGGTTGAGGGGGGGGGGGGGGAGGAGTGGTGTAGGTCGACTGGTCCCACCCGTGGGCGACTCCGGCCAAGCAGAAAAACCGATATTCGGGCGCCCGTGAATACGTCGTCGGACCGATAACGACCCTGATAAAGAACGGGGGAAAAAGAGGCGGTGTCTGTGAGCATGTGTGTGTGGGGGGGGGGGGGGGGTAGGGGGGAAGGAAGGTCGTAGGTCGTGCCTTGCGGGGTGCGAGAGCTCGTGGATCGCACGACCCCAACCCCCGCCCCGACCCCTTCGCCCCACGCGCGTTTTACACACCATTTCAAATTAATTTTTACTCTACCCATATTTTTTTGTAAAAGTATTTTTTTTACTAAACCTTTTTTATGAACTATAAGGCAAATTTTATGTCATACGTAGCACGCACTGAGAGCATGAAATCACGTGGCTTAATTTTGGATTATCCATCATTCAGTATTATTATATTTTCTTTTTCAATGCGACTTTAAAGTGCTATAAAAATAAATAAATACCACTAAAATAAATAATACCTCTATTTTTTGTAAAGTATAATTTTGTTATGATTTTTTTTAACCAAATAGTGGGTAAAAACATGAAGCAAAATTATTTAAGAAACAAGGCCCCTAAAAAAATTCCTTTTTAAAAACATAAAAAAATTTAGAAGCATTTGCGACATTTCTTTTCGCGCTTTGTGTCTCGTTTCCTTATACGAAAATTTTATTTCAGCTCGTTGGTTGGAAACTTTGTAGCATTACATCCATGCAGTCATCCACGAATCTCCCTGTTACCCTCCATGTACTGCATTCCTTCCGGCCTTATATGCGCATCAGAAGTGATTTGTGAAGGGAAGATTAAATCTCCAACCCCCTCCTGCGGACACACACACACACGCTCGCTGGACTGTGGGCAAAGAGAGGACTTGGTAGGGAATTACTTAAAAAAATCTAAAGGAAAGAGATAAAATAAAAGTTGGTCTGTAACGCAAGCGTCGTTCCGTATACTCTGTAAATATCGTGATTAATTTACTTCATTTTTTTTACTTTGCCTTTCTGTTCATCGCCCTCTTCTCGCTCTCTTTGTCCTGTGCGTCTTTCGTTCTCTTCCCCATCTCTCTCTCTATTTCTTTCCCTCTCATTGCCATTTCCTTTCCGTTCGAAATCCTTCACTGTTGCGCGACGCTCAGCGTTTTGTTAATTTCCAGCATTTCCCCTCGCGAAAGCTGCGGGAACAGCTGTTGGAATTAAGAGGGAAGAAAAAGTCAGTGGACCCTTAATGGATTAACGCCACGCAGTCCCCTAATCCCCCCCCCCCCCTCGACTGTAGCTCACTGTGACTGGTGACTTCACCATTGTCCCGTCGCGTCGCAGGATGCGGCTCACGACAGGGAAAACCCATCTCCGGACGGCCACGAAGCGAGGAAAAACTTCAAAACTTTCAACTGTCACATTTCAGCGAGTTTGGGCTTGTGTTCATCTGTTGGGACTAAATTACAATTTTTTTTTTTCCTGAAAACAAAAATTATTACTTTAAAAGTAAGTCTTAGCTTGTAGTTTTTTTTTCATACTTTAGTTTAGTAGAACGTCTGTCATTTAGAGAGAAATAAGTTATCAAGGTTGACTTAAATTATTTTACAGTTTCACCACTTCGGAAATTTGGTATGAGGTTTTTAAAACACCGTACATGTCACAAATATATTTGAAAATTTTGTCGGTTCTCCATAGGATTACGACAGCGGCACCATCTTTTACGTATTTTGCAAACTTAAGAGTTGCAGTCCAATAGAAAGATTTAAACAAAATTAACCTGAAACATTTCAAAACACATATTTTAACACTAAGTACCTATATTAATGTATATTTGTTCTTTCTTAAACGACAGAATCAGTCTACAAATACTTCTTACGAACAGCTGATATATCATTTAAGATTTAATAGCACACATTTAATAATGATATTATTTTATTCAACATGGCGTCGAATATATGTAGACTAACGATTTGTTGTGTCTCTACAGTGAGATGAACGCTGCGCTATTTCTACATTTCAACGTTCACTAATGGGTTAATAACATGATTCTAAATATTTTTATGTTGTAATTATTTGTTTTTATGACATAAATTACAACATAAAGTAATAAAAGTACAGTTTTACTATTATAAAGTTTTATTTTTAATATTATTATATTATTATTACTATTATAAAACTATACGATGTTCACAAAAGCTATATATACGGATGAATCACGCGGATCCGCCATATTTTTAAGATTCCTGAGACTTCAACAAATGGCAGCACACATTTCTACACATTTCTGTCACACTCGACTGCCATTCAATTTATGAAATTACTCCTATCAAATGCCGTACACCGCGAGATAATATGTTATACATCAGAAAAAACAAACATGTTTAAAAAAAATAATCTGAAAAAAAAATAAAGGGAGGGTTCTTAATGACCTACAAAATTAGAATATAAACGTTGGTACCAAAATGAAGGTTGAATCCAGTAGAACAGTTTATTATTTTTTTAAAAAATTATAAAACCGCATCATAACAAAAAAAAAACTACCTTCACTTATTTAAATTGGTGAAAAAAACGCTGGTTACAACTTTTTCAAGACTTCCTTTAAAAATATCTGAGAAAAAATAGGAAGTTTCACAGATTCTTTTTTTTCCTAAAAATTTTCCGCACCTGCCACATCAGTCGCCCGCCCCAGCCGACGAATCTTGGGCTCCGAAACTTTTCCAAAACAAATTCGTTATTCATTCGTCAGCGCTTCGCCTCCCCGCCTCTACTCTGCTCTCGCAGCTCGACACTCGGGCGTCGCGCGGGCGAACCTCGGCTGCGGCGCTTCGCGGGGGCTTAGCTGCGTGATGAATTGCGCCGAGCTTAATGCTGTGATGAATTACTAGGGCCATGCATATTTCGCGAAAAGATTCCGAGACTCGCTGAAAGTTAAAACACTGTAGTATCGTCTGTGTTTCGTGATTGGGTGAGTTTCTTTCAGGTACATGAAGATTTTTAAAACACCAATCACAGCGATTCATTGCGGAACCAAATGCGTCCTGAGTGGCCCAGCCAAATAAGGCAACTACTTCTCTCGCAGACGGCCGCCAATCACAAGGAAGAAACCGCTGGTGCGCGTATACCTTGTTGAAGTCTAACAGGCGTTCAGATTTATTCGCGAAAAATGCCTGCCCCTATGAATTACGCGAGTTCCCGGCGGGCTGTGAACAGCGCCGCCAGCGGCGGGGGCTGGAACTAGCGGGGGGAACTGTTTCCTTGGGCGGATGATGTCACGGCACCGCTGTTTCTTTTCCAAGTCGTGATCCGGCTTCTGAACATGGACTCCAGCCAGTCAACGATTTAAGTTATTAAGTCGGGAGTGTAGGGTTCGAATTATAGCCCAGTTTCTTTAGTCTATTTAAACACTAATAACTAGAGACCTGCAAAATTCGCGGGTTCATTTCGTTATATGATACGATTAAAAAATTATACCTTAGCGCTGCTTCTACCACTGGTTCACTGTTAATCTGGAGTAATGAGGGCCAAATAGAGACACTCTCTCAAAGAAGTGTCGAATCACAGACACTCAGTCGAGACGACTCACAAGTCAGCAGCCAATGAACGGGTGGCATTTGCTCGAGTGTGTAGAGTGTAGTAGAGTCTATCCTGGAGGTCACTGAATCCGCGAATTTTGCAGGTCTCTACTAATAACGCTCAACTTTTCAAACTGGCATCCCGATTTATAAGACGTATTCACGTCAAAAAAGACCCCGCACAGAAAAAAAAATTGTAGAATGGTTAAGTTGAACTTCGCAAACCTTTAGAAAATGAGTATACTGTTTTGAGAGCCACGGTCAAATGTCGGGGATCCCGGAGAAAACGCTAGTCTGTCGAGAGTGGATACAACAAACAATTCCTTCGCGAAGGGAGACGAGCTGGTATATCAAGTACACAAGCAGCAGGACGGAGGGAATATACTTTATTCATTGCCGTCCAAGTAGGTACTCTTGTTTCCGCTTCGTCTTCTTCGTTCGGCCGGCCCCGCAGACATTTCTGAGAAGGTTTCCTCCACTGCTTCGTCCGGCGCCGCGCGCTGGGAATACAGAGAAGGCGAGCGGGCCTCGGAGCAAATACTCTCGGGAAATCAGCTGGAAAACTGATGAAGAATTTTTATTTATAGATGTATACATTCTTTCCTTCCCCTCTGCCGTGCCACGTCTTGGTTCTTTTACATCGCGTGCTAATCTGTTGTTGCGTGCTTCAAGACGTCTGGACAGACTCTCGGCCCGTCTGCGTGAGGGGATTAAAAGCTGAGTTTCTTGCTTAAAGGTGATCCGTTATGCGATCACATTTTTGCGGCGCACTATAATTTAAGCTTTCAGTCATCCGCGTCGTCTGTGGCGTTGGGCCCCACCTCAATAACTCGAGCGGACAAAATCCAAAGTAAATAAAAACAACCACGACTGCAGGATTACAGACAAGAGCACCGAGTTATCCCCAGAAACTACTCATTAAAATTGTGCAATAGCAACACGACATATTTAAAAACATCCAGAAAAGCGTCCTTCTCGGTAACTGCAGAGGACGAGTGTGTAAGTATATCGCACCATAATCGCTAAAGCAAAATAATACAGCGTGTATTCCAGGTTATGTTTTGCTTCTAGTATTTACTGGATATTAATTTACACTATGACATAAGGAAAACAAACCACTTGACTTGAATAAAGAAACTTACTTGCAACCATTTTTTACGCAGATAGCGTGCCAGCTCAAGAGATAACGGTCCGTTCAACCCCTCAAGGGCCATGGAAAATCTGACAGAAGTGTGGGATACTGGGGTTTGGTGGTGCTGGGATTCACCACTGAGATTCACTCTACCGCACCCTGGTCTCATGGCGAGGACTCGCACTGGCAGTTGGTGGCTCTGATCACATAAAGCAGGTCCAGGGAAGTACCACTCTCTGATCACGGGCGGGCGCAGTGAGCAGTGATACTGCTCCAGTACTAGCCTGGACAGCTAGAAGATGTTCGATAGGCTTGGATCGAATCACAAGACTCACGAGCGATATACTTGAACAAGCGCCTTACGGCGCTCCCAATATGTTATTTTCCTTTGGGTCGACCACAGGTCAGCTGAATGGGTTAAGGAGGCTGGGTGGCCATAATGTCTCAGCCGCTCGTGTTAGCCCTTCCTTAACGCGAATGCAATGTCGTATCCATCTCCCATTGCCGGGTGGCCAAGCCAAACTAGTTTACACTCCCTAAGAGGCCTGGTCGCTGGTCCCGTAAGGGATTCAACTTGACGAGTAATATCCGTACAGGAGAAATTTTTGATTATGATACATTAGGCACAGAGGAGGATGCCAAAATTGTCCAGGGAGGAGGCCAGGTGGAATCTCCAGGTACGTGCTCGCCAGAGAGCGCACCTGCGACCTCGGCTGGGCGGGGGAGAGCCAGGAGTGGTCCAGGGAGTATGCGAGGGGGAATCCCCAGGTACGTGCTCGCCAGAGAGCGCACCTGCGACCTCGGCTGGGCGGGGGAGAGCCAGAAGTGGTCCAGGGAGGATGCGAGGGGGAATCCCCAGGTACGTGCTCGCCAGAGAGCGCACTTGCGACCTCGACTGGGCGGGGGAGAGCCAGGAGTGGTCCAGGGAGGATGCGAGGTGGAAGCCCCAGGTACGTGCTCGCCAGAGAGCGCACTTGCGACCTCGGCTGGGCGGGGGAGAGACAGGAGTGGTCCAGGGAGGATGCGAGGTGGAATCCCCAGGTACGTGCTCGCCAGAGAGCGCACTTGCGACCTCGGCTGGGCGGGGGAGAGACAGGAGTGGTCCAGGGAGTATGCGAGGGGGAATCCCCAGGTACGTGCTCGCCAGAGAGCGCACTTGCGACCTCGGCTGGGCGGGGGAGAGACAGGAGTGGTCCAGGGAGGAGGCCAGGTGGAATCCCCAGGTACGTGCTCGCCAGAGAGCGCACTTGCGACCTCGGCTGGGCGGGGGAGAGCCAGGAGTGGTCCAGGGAGTATGCGAGGGGGAATCCCCAGGTACGTGCTCGCCAGAGAGCGCACCTGCGACCTCGGCTGGGCGGGGGAGAGCCAGGAGTGGTCCAGGGAGTATGCGAGGGGGAATCCCCAGGTAAGTGCTCGCCAGAGAGCGCACCTGCGACCTCGGCTGGGCGGGGGAGAGCCAGGAGTGGTCCAGGGAGTATGCGAGGGGGAATCCCCAGGTACGTGCTCGCCAGAGAGCGCACCTGCGACCTCGGCTGGGCGGGGGAGAGCCAGAAGTGGTCCAGGGAGGATGCGAGGGGGAATCCCCAGGTACGTGCTCGCCAGAGAGCGCACCTGCGACCTCGGCTGGGCGGGGGAGAGCCAGGAGTGGTCCAGGGAGTATGCGAGGGGGAATCCCCAGGTACGTGCTCGCCAGAGAGCGCACCTGCGACCTCGGCTGGGCGGGGGAGAGCCAGAAGTGGTCCAGGGAGGATGCGAGGTGGAAGCCCCAGGTACGTGCTCGCCAGAGAGCGCACCTGCGACCTCGGCAGGGCGGGAGAGAGACAGGAGTGGTCCAGGGAGGATGCGAGGTGGAATCCCCAGGTACGTGCTCGCCAGAGAGCGCACTTGCGACCTTGGCAGGGCGGGAGAGAGACAGGAGTGGTCCAGGGAGAATGCGAGGTGGAATCCCCAGGTACGTGCTCGCCAGAGAGCGCACTTGCGACCTCGGCTGGGCGGGGGAGAGCCAGAAGTGGTCCAGGGAGTATGCGAGGGGGAAGCCCCAGGTACGTGCTCGCCAGAGAGCGCACCTGCGACCTCGGCAGGGCGGGAGAAAGACAGGAGTGGTCCAGGGAGGATGCGAGGTGGAATCCCCAGGTACGTGCTCGCCAGAGAGCGCACTTGCGACCTTGGCAGGGCGGGAGAGAGACAGGAGTGGTCCAGGGAGGATGCGAGGTGGAATCCCCAGGTACGTGCTCGCCAGAGAGCGCACTTGCGACCTCGGCTGGGCGGGGGAGAGCCAGAAGTGGTCCAGGGAGTATGCGAGGGGGAAGCCCCAGGTACGTGCTCGCCAGAGAGCGCACCTGCGACCTCGGCTGGGCGGGAGAGAGACAGGAGTGGTCCAGGGAGT
This sequence comes from Bacillus rossius redtenbacheri, assembly GCF_032445375.1. NCBI lineage: Eukaryota > Metazoa > Arthropoda > Insecta > Phasmatodea > Bacillidae > Bacillus > Bacillus rossius. The sequence continues at coordinate 7,426,351 of NC_086334.1, forward strand.
ATGCGAGGGGGAATCCCCAGGTAAGTGCTCGCCAGAGAGCGCACTTGCGACCTCGGCTGGGCGGGGGAGAGCCAGAAGTGGTCCAGGGAGTATGCGAGGGGGAATCCCCAGGTAAGTGCTCGCCAGAGAGCGCACCTGCGACCTCGGCAGGGCGGGGAAGGGCCAGGAGTGGTCCAGGGAGTATGCGAGGTGGAAGCCCCAGGTACGTGCTCGCCAGAGAGAGCACTTGCGACCTCGGCTGGGCGGGGGAGAGCCAGGTGTGGTCCAGGGAGTATGCGAGGGGGAATCCCCAGGTAAGTGCTCGCCAGAGAGCGCACTTGCGACCTCGGCTGGGCGGGGGAGAGCCAGGAGTGGTCCAGGGAGTATGCGAGGGGGAATCCCCAGGTAAGTGCTCGCCAGAGAGCGCACTTGCGACCTCGGCTGGGCGGGGGAGAGCCAGGAGTGGTCCAGGGAGTATGCGAGGGGGAATCCCCAGGTAAGTGCTCGCCAGAGAGCGCACTTGCGACCTCGGCTGGGCGGGGGAGAGCCAGAAGTGGTCCAGGGAGTATGCGAGGGGGAAGCCCCAGGTACGTGCTCGCCAGAGAGCGCACTTGCGACCTTGGCAGGGCGGGAGAGAGACAGGAGTGGTCCAGGGAGGATGCGAGGTGGAATCCCCAGGTACGTGCTCGCCAGAGAGCGCACTTGCGACCTCGGCTGGGCGGGGGAGAGCCAGAAGTGGTCCAGGGAGTATGCGAGGGGGAATCCCCAGGTAAGTGCTCGCCAGAGAGCGCACTTGCGACCTCGGCTGGGCGGGGGAGAGCCAGGAGTGGTCCAGGGAGTATGCGATTGGGAATCCCCAGGTAAGTGCTCGCCAGAGAGCGCACTTGCGACCTCGGCTGGGCGGGGGAGAGCCAGGAGTGGTCCAGGGAGGAGGCCAAGTGGAAGCCCCAGGTACGTGCTCGCCAGAGAGCGCACTTGCGACCTCGACTGGGCGGGGGAGAGCCAGGAGTGGTCCAGGGAGGAGGCCAAGTGGAAGCCCCAGGTACTTGCTCACCAGAGAGCGCACTTGCGACCTCGGCTGGGCGGGGGAGAGCCAGGAGTGGTCCAGGGAGGAGGCCAAGTGGAAGCCCCAGGTACGTGCTCGCCAGAGAGCGCACTTGCGACCTCGGCTGGGCGGGGGAGAGCCAGGAGTGGTCCAGGGAGGAGGCCAAGTGGAAGCCCCAGGTACTTGCTCACCAGAGAGCGCACTTGCGACCTCGGCTGGGCGGGGTTGAGCCAGGAGTGGTCCTGGGAGGGTGCGAGGTGGAAGCTTCAGGTACGTGCTCGCCAGAGAGCGCACTTGCGACCTCGGCAGGGCGGGAGAGAGACAGGAGTGGTCCAGGGAGGAGGCCAAGTGGAAGCCCCAGGTACTTGCTCACCAGAGAGCGCACTTGCGACCTCGGCTGGGCGGGGGTGAGCCAGGAGTGGTCCTGGGAGGGTGCGAGGTGGAAGCTTCAGGTACGTGCTCGCCAGAGAGCGCACTTGCGACCTCGGCTGGGCGGGGGAGAGCCAGGAGTGGTCCAGGGAGGAGGCCAAGTGGAAGCCCCAGGTACTTGCTCACCAGAGAGCGCACTTGCGACCTCGGCTGGGCGGGGGTGAGCCAGGAGTGGTCCTGGGAGGGTGCGAGGTGGAAGCTTCAGGTACGTGCTCGCCAGAGAGCGCACTTACGACCTCGGCTGGGCGGGGGAGAGCCAGGAGTGGTCCAGGGAGTATGCGAGGGGGAATCCCCAGGTACGTGCTCGCCAGAGAGCGCACTTACGACCTCGGCTGGGCGGGGGAGAGCCAGGAGTGGTCCAGGGAGGATGCGAGGTGGAAGCCCCAGGTACGTGCTCGCCAGAGAGCGCACTTACGACCTCGGCTGGGCGGGGGAGAGCCAGGAGTGGTCCAGGGAGGATGCGAGGTGGAAGCCCCAGGTACGTGCTCGCCAGAGAGCGCACTTACGACCTCGGCTGGGCGGGGGAGAGCCAGGAGTGGTCCAGGGAGTATGCGAGGGGGAATCCCCAGGTACGTGCTCGCCAGAGAGCGCACTTGCGACCTCGGCTGGGCGGGGGAGAGCCAGGAGTGGTCCAGGGAGTATGCGAGGGGGAATCCCCAGGTACGTGCTCGCCAGAGAGCGCACTTGCGACCTCGGCTGGGTGGGGGTGGGGGAAAGCCAGAGAAGAGGAGAGGCATCCTGGATCTGGTGAGCAGATGGTCCTGGGACCGTGTCTAATGGAAAACTTCACGGAGCGCGACTGGCTGGTAATTATTGCCCCATGTCCTCGGAGGGGCGTCCTAGGGGAGGAGGACGTAAACCAACACGGGGTGGGTGAGGGAGGGAGGGAGGGAGCTGCCACTCCTCCCCGGCTCTGTCCGGGCATCGCCGAGCCGGGTTCTGGTCTGCACGCTCCAACGCGGCGCCACTTGCCCGCCACCTCCACCCCGGCCGCAGGATCACCGAGTCACCCCTGTCCTACCTTGTGCCCTCAGTTGAGTCAGGGCATGGCGGCGCCTCGCAGGAGTGTCGATCCCCTGCGGCCAGGGGACACGAACCAGCAACCAGTGGAAACGATTTGAAATCAAACAGCGATTTATGTGATGATATTTCTTCCCCTCTCCTCACAGACATGAAATGAAATACGTACTGCGTTCTCCCCCTTTCAGCGGTATGCCTACATCATTGCAACCTGCTTCCACGGGCCGTTTACTCTTCGCTGGCTGCGGGTTGTGACACTCTGTAGCATTGTCTGTGTTTCGTGATCGGTTGAGTTTGTTTCAAGTTCATGTCAACAAACGAATCAATCAATTTTTGTGCGGAAGAAACGTGTCCTGAAAGCCTTGGACAAATAAGGAGACGGCGGCTTCTCTTGCAGACGGCCGTTAATCACGGGGAAGAAACCGCTGGTGCATACATACCTTACTGCAGTCCAATAAACGATTTTTTTTTGTCCTTAAAAACCTGCCCCTATATTTATATACGATGATGCTATGAGGTAAAAATTTGCACCTTCACGTTAGGTCCCAAAACAATAAAAACATTTCTTGCTGTTTTGGCAGGAAGCAATATATTTTTTATAAATGTCGTTATTTTCAGACGATTAACATACGTTACGTAAAACAGCATTCGCCCAGTGTAAAGCTGAACAATGTTCTTAAATGTATTCAACTCTCATAAAAAGTATAATTTTCTGGTGGTGTATTACCTCTCTTTTAATGGTGGTTATACTACAGGCAATGTTGTACGCAGTGGTTTAGGGGGACTAAAACTGTACTGTTCCTTAGTAAACAGACTTTTTTGGGGGCAACAGAATCTCACGAACAAATTGTTGCACTGACAAAAGAACATTCTTTTTTCACCGCTACAAAAACAATATATATATTTTTGTAATATAGACACCACCAATATACTGTAGTGATAGACCAGTAATTTAGCCCAAAACAAAACCATATGTTAGCAAAATCTTTATGTCACTAATCAGTGACATAGAGAATATAACTCTGTTTTTTTTTTGTTATGAGAAAACTATTTGACAGGGTCTGTATTGAGAAAATATTTTTTGGTAGCTACAAAACTGTGTTGTCATTGTAAGGCCATAACGATACAGAGTTTTCATCTGTTATGTACAAGTCACAAATACCCCCCCCCCCTTTTCAAGGTGTTTCATCACTATCCCCATCAGCCCCATCTGTCAGATGAAAGATTTGATTACAATGCTATAATAATTGATCATTTAATTTGGTTAAATGATTCGCTGGCTTAAAAACAAAGCTCAGTCCTTTTGACGTGATAACGTCTTATAAATAGATGAACGCCGGCTGCACTCACGAAAAAGCATGACTCATTGTCACTTTCCGCCTGAGCCGAGCGTGCAAGAACCGGCCAACCACCGTGCGAGAAAATCTTCTGTAATATCAAACAGGTTAAGGCTGCTTGTTAAAAGCAGCAATTAAAATAATTTGATTTATTTGACCAATTTCGTCATTTCAAATTAACAATTTATTGACATTGATATGATTTCAGTTTATTTCTATAACTAATTGTTCGTGATTATATTTAAACAAATTATTTAAATTAAATTTGCAAAAACTGTGAATAATATTTGAAAATTAAAAAGTATGCAATTTTTCATCAATGTTTTTTATGACGTTATCACGTAAAATTATCGTCCGTAAACCGACTTTACAGACAACCCCCTTTTTTTTAACTTTTTTTTTAAAATGTCTTGCGAACAATATAGGGCACGTATGCAACGTATTTTTGTTACGAAACCTAGTTTCCTCTTTATCTTAATAAACGGTAAGTTTGCTTGTTTAAGGATTTCCTGGATTGTCGCGTTTGCCTTTGGTCCCAGTTAGTCCGGATGGACGAGGCTTAACTACTTCGTTCCAGAGAGCCGACAGAACAACACCGAGCGACGTACAGGACATAGGCTGGGAAGAGCCAGCGCAGAGGGAGGGGGGGGGGGATGTTGGAAAACTAAAGAAGGGGGTTTTCCAGGAGAAGCGGGAAAATAAAATACGTCCTGGCGGGAGAGAGAGAGAGAGAGAGAGAGAGAGAGAGAGAGGATACGGGGGAGTAAACCTTATGTTGCGCGCGCTGAATTTCAAATGCGATACGCCCGCCCCTTCCCACCCCACCAGAGCAGGGCGCCTCAGGCAGGTAGTAATCGTAACTCAGCCGTGGGGACGATAAGGATAAAATGAAAGTCTCCCTATCCCACCCTCCCCCTCTTCGCCAAAAGCAGGAAGACGACGAATGACACGAGCCAGGACACGGGAGAGACATTTTCCGGGATTACGACGACGGGCCGTGATAAGGGAGGGGAGATGGAAGGGGTGGGGGAGGGATTACGTGCCGATGTTGATCCTGTTGTGCGAGCGAAGAAAGTGACGGCAGCGCTTTAAAGTGACACCTAGATGTTGCGCGAAGAATAACAACATCAATTTATGAAATTGTTTCGATAGCAACGCATTGTCATAAAATATTTCGTATGTTTAAAAAAAAAGTTGCCAAAATTATTATTTTTTTTCATTTAAAAATAAGACATAGAACATTTCATTTTGTATTCTTCAATTTTTATTACTATAATAGTTTCTCGTGCAAATAGAGCCATACTTTAGCTAATACGCAAGTAAGTAGTGTAGCGTTCCGTGAAATATATCAAAAATATTTACATTTCATTGCTTCTTTAATGTACCAAACGTGTGGATATCTAGCTTAAATTATTATTATTTTCTTATATTTTTCAATTACTGAACTTAATTGCCTTTGAAATGATATGCTACACTTGGCCAATAATTAACTTTTCATATAGGTTACTCTCCTCATTTGGTAAACGACAGTGAAGTGTGGTTTTGTGGCTCATGCTAAACACAAGTATCTACACAGCTCAATGGATTAAATTAATCTCAAATTGGAAAAAATAAACATTTAAATGAAAAAAAAATAATAAAAAATTGCAAACCAAGATTTAAAAAAAATAGAGCTTGTAACTGCTGTAGACTTACGTTTTTAGACGTTTACCTTAAAATCGAAAATAAAGTATAACAGTCTACGTACTATAACCAATTGAATGGTATTTGAATCAATGTAAAATTATTTTTTTCCAGCTCATTATTTTTCTGAGTGTAGTTTCTATTGAATTAAATAATACTTTAGTAACTTAAAATTTTGAGTGTAAAGAGATGATAAATATACCTTTTTTTTTTCGCTGATGCCTGTATTTTAACACATCTTTCCTGTAGCAGCACAATGATATTTTTTTCCCTGAAAGGTTTGTTTTTAGACAGTCATTAATAAATAATCTATCAGTTTCTGTGAGTAAATATTCAAGATTCATTTATGTTATAAAAATGATGGCCATATGTAAATGCATTCGTGCAATATTCGTGCACTGCACTTTAGCGATACAGTCGTTTATTAACTTACAAAATTTCATCAGTGCAAGACAATACGTAAAAATATTCTATCTAGTGTGTATATATATATTTTTTTCCCCGCCCTCTTTTTAGCGGAAGAGGTGAGTCGGGGCGTTACGTTACGGACACCAGCAGACTGAGACAGAGAGAGAGAGAGAGAGAAAATACGTAATCCCGCCTATAGTTCGCAAGCGGAGGCGCTTTCACGGGTAGGATTGTGGGAGTGGCTTGTTGATGGCGGGGGGGGGGGGGGGGGGGGCGCGCGCACGGATCTTCCACCCGCGGATGGAGCGGAATGGAAAGCGAGACGCGGTAAAAGCGCCCGGAAGGATGCGAGACGTTTTAGCGGCGGAGAGAAAACGCGACAGATACGTGTATCACATTTTTTTTTTAGTATTGAAATTCAGGGGGGGGGGGGGGGGGAGGGTTAAAAAAAATGGGGAGGTTGCTGAAAATAAAATGCGTATCGCCACAGTAGCGGCGGGGCTGCGATCGGATTTTCTGGCGTCGAACCCGCCCTCCGACTTCCCTGCACCCCCCCCCCCCCACCAGGGGCCGGCGACGCTGCAGCCGTGACGGGAATAATGGAAAGCGACGCCCGGGCGTCGCACGGGCGGACGCCGACGGACTACTGATGCGGACAAATAACGACGCGCGCCCCAATCCCTCTCCCGTCCCCCCCTCTCCAAAGGGCAAAGCCGACCCGCCTGCGCTCGACCTTCATTTGTTATGCCGCGTGAAGTGGCGAAGACTAAGGTTCGCACCAGTCCATTCCAGTCTTTTTATAACCTAACTAAAAAAAAATAAGTGTATTTGTAGGAGGGAGGGACCTAGGCGCGTCTCAGGCCGAAGCCTATACGCCTGGTCATGCCGAGATCAGCCACGCAGGTATAGGGTCTCATGCATCGTGTGCTTTGCTCGGGGATGGGCCAGCCATGGCAGCGATTGTTGCCATGGCTAACCCCTGTATTTTAAAACTAGCTGGGTTCAGGTAAAGCCTGCACAGACACCAGGGAAAACCCCGGCCACAGACGTGGGGGATGCAAGGCCATGCATTAATTGCGTAGGAGTATTCAAGATACAAAATATGGTATGGATGAAGAGTTGGACAGAGTATAAAAGTGTTTGGGAACTTGGATACGTAGTCCGCGATCATATTTTTATACATTGCTGGATCTTTGACCCGGGGCGCTCGTCCCTGATGGTGAGTGGCTACACTGGCCACTCACTCCGCCCATTCCATGGCCCGAACGGTTCCGAAGTTCGCCGAAGTTTGTTTGCTGCATTGAATTATAGTGCTGCATTTCACACTCTTTATTATACTTAATTGTTTTTTAAAATTTTTAAAAATTAAATCCAGAATCCTACTAGAAATGACCAAAAATGCTAAAACAAAGAAACGTTATTGATATTTATTTCTTTGTTTAGCAGTTGGTAATGGATTTTATGCAGAAGTTTTCTCATTTGTGGAATTTATTTCCCACCTGAATACCTAGAAACTTTGTAAAATTGTGTACACGAAAGTATGCGCATACATATATACTCGTTATCCTTCCTGCGGCCATGCTAGAATCGGGAATGCCGCAACAAAAAGAGAAACGAATGAGACGACTATTGTGTCCGCTGTGATGATCGATGACGGGACAGGGCAGAACACGCTGTGTTTGTTTCGCTGGAAGTTGTTGTAGTGGGACTGAAAAATAAAACTCACGCGGGGAAGAATACGAGAGGAAACGTAGTTGCGTGTTGACCTGCACCGTTGCTAGGCTGGTGCAACGTCGTTGTCAGGCTGGCAACGTTGTACGAGCGCCTCGCGATCCCCTTTCACTGTCCGCTCAAAACACCTTTGTACATCTCCTCAGACCTTTTCCCGAAATGCCTCTTGCATACGGCAGCAAGGCATGTCTTTTTTTTATTTCGTCGCTGCGCCGGCACGTTTATTCAAAACGGCGTTGTGCGAAGCTGCCCTGAGGTATGGCGTAGGAGGGGGGGATGGGGAAATGTGGTGGAGGGGTATTGGAAGGAGGTAGCAGCTCCTCCAACCACCAACATAAAACCGTTCTCATACCCGGCGCCTCCACCAAAAAACTCCTCCGAGCGCATGACCAGGTGCGGTTTGGGAGAAGGAGGTGGGATGCGCAAAAGAGGCGGAGGAATGGGAATGGTCGGGTGAAAGGACAAAATAAAACAGTAGATTCGGCACAAAACATTTGGCCACGGGAATGCGGCACGTACAAGTGAAAGTGAAATGGACGCGGGTTAAAAATGCGAGAGACAAAAAAAAAGTTCCTCGTGTCTCTTTTGTTCGAAAAATTTTCGTCTGCGGTGCTCGGCGGGGGTAAAAAAAAAAAAAAAACTGAAAGGTGGAATTGGATTGGTGAGGTCTGCAAAGGTGGAATTCTGTGCGTTTTTTTTTGTGACTGTCGTATGCAAATTGGGGATAAAACCGAAGTTATAGAAAAAAACTCCGAGTCAAGTAAATGTCTGTTTTCCGGCGACAGTAACGACTAACATCGTAAACACGAGCTTCGAGCAAAAGAGTTACATGTCATTTAGTAAAGTCTGCGTCACATAGTTTCATTAAATATTTAAATTTGGACAGTTCTGTAGTAAAGTAGTGTACAACGATGTATACTTCCATCACATTTATTGTCGACAAAAGTCATACACAGTCCATTTTCCTCTTGTTTTTTTTATAATTAGGCTGCGTGAAAGACGTGTTCGTGTTTATTGTTACCTACATAAATTCAGTTTTGTTCTTTTGAGGCTCATAAAATGTAACATAGAATAAGCTGGAATTAAATTAACACACGAAACTTCTGTTGAAAAATTTATCTTGACAATACTTACGGCTTTTTTTTTTTACAAAGAAGAGATAAATTATAAAGAATTTTTCCATCACGTATTTGTTACCAGCTTCTTAATACTCATATTTCAGTTAACTTCTAATTCAAATGTTTTTATTAGTTTAAAAAGTTTAGTCGTTTTCATCTTAGGGATTTGACATGAACTGAACTTTTGACTACAAAATACCTTTTCGGAAGAAAGTCAAAATATTTAAATTGCAATTACAAATGATGGTCACTTCATTTATTTACTCCTGCAGGTTTTGAAATGTTTGCGTTCATTTACTTTGAATAGATACTTACTGATTATAAAATAATTTATTTTCCTAAGTTATAAGTTATAAGAGATAAGTGATGGCCGGAACCAAACCGTATTACGGCAGTATTTAAAGTCAAACAGGTAGAAAAACACGCGTTATTTCGATTGTTAACATTTTGATTCAGAACGGAACCGTTGAATTTCGTGTGCTGACCTTATTGCTACAGTGTACCTGTGCATATTGTATACGGTACAGTCAGTGCAACAACTTTTATTGTTATTATGTGTGTGATACAATCTCTCTCTCTTCATACACTGGCCATATATTTCTGAAATTACTGTGACGTAGGTGTAGCGTGTGTTGATATACCAAACTGCATACAACCAGTGTGAAAAAAAGCTAGGCGCCAACACTGGAATACTGACATATAAACTCTAGATCAATTTGGTTTTTATACATTTTGTTAAAGAAATATTTTCGGTCACTGAGATTAGTAACAGGACAGAGGAACAAACTATAAAGGAGGGTTCTGAATTAACAAACAGAAAATAATAATAGCTTGAAAAAACTAAAAAATAGAAAATAAATTTTAATAAATTTGAATTAAGAATAGTGTAAATAAGAAAAAAACCGTATTTTATTGTAAAAAAAGCGTGGGGTGCATGGTGTCAATAGTTAAAAATATTTTATTGACAGATATGAGTAGACGGATTATAATTTTGAAAATATCTTCAAAAGCACCCCACACATTTTTTTTACAATAAAATATATATTTTTTCTTATTTACACTATTCTTAATTCAAATTTATTTTCTATAAAAGTGTGTTTTTTAGTTTTTTAAACTATTATTTATTTAGGAATAAAATTCATGTGCCTATACATATTATTTCGTCCAAAACTTCTAAAATAATACATAACAAATCAAAAGTTTGTGACTAAAATTAAACTGTCAATAATACTTCAAGAAAATATCTACCGATAAATGGTTGAACACACATCGGTCTACAACCACTCACTGACTGATACACACTTAATTCAAATATATTATGTACAAAAGCAAAATAAAATATATGTTGGTTTGAGCTTTATTTATAACATGGTGGAATGATAATGCTACAGTTACTAAAAAATAAAACGCGTAAAACTAAAAAAAATATTTTTGCAAAACTCCGTTCCCCCGGAGAAACCCCCGGAATGGCCACCGCATGGGGAGCCCAGGAAAAGAAACGGGCTCCCCATTTGGAAGCCACCTGGAAGGTTTTTTTCTGTTCCACCCACCGTTTCTTTGGTAGCCTGACTTGTTACAAGGGATTGTATTCCTACCAGAGAAAATGCCGCCATTTTGTCTGGGCAATCCGCCTTGGAGGAGCCGGGGCGCGAACCCGGGTCCTACAAGTCACAAGGCAGGCGCTCTACCCCAGAACCAGAGTGGTAGAGCGGATACTTGCAGTCTTCTTAACACTGACATGATGTTATTCCACGAGTTTACTGTAGTTTCTTGTTTCATCAACACGTGCAGTACGTGCAGTAACATCTAACCTTGTTAACGAACAAATTTTTGTGTTCTTATGTTGTTCGTTCAGCATGGATTATGTTATTTCATAATAGTGAAATATAATTTGTATAACTAGTTTGGCAATTTTTTAGTTGATTTCCTGCAAACAAACTTACAGTCCCGCTGTACTATAATTATATAGAAATATAGACTAGTAAAAAATACGCAAGAGCTTGCACCGTCGATGGTAAAGTTATTTTGAAATAAATGTTAGATATTAAACGATGTGTGTATTTAAAATATGTGTGTGCTTACAAGCATGAATTTATTGTATAAAGATTTTATTTATATGGTTATAAAGCTACAGAAAAGTAAACGTTTTTATATCACTTTTGGCTTTCTTTTACCGTGCTTAATATGCGCAGTTAATACTGGAAAGCTATTCAAACAACTGTTTGCAAATAGGCGTTTTCAAAATTAAATTAAGTACTAAATCTATGATAGTATTGGAGATGTTAAATTAAAGATACATTTTCATACTGACATCGCCGGAATTTCAGTTTGTGAAGACTAAGAATTTAGATGACTCTAGTTTTGTGAGATTTGCTTACTTATTTAGAAATATTCACATTATTTGAATACAACTATATATTATATGAACAGAAAGTTGTTTTTTTTTTTAATTTTTGTGCACATCGTAGTGCCATCGCTATTTAATTATTTTAATTTTAACTGTAACAAAAGTTGGAAGACGGTGTTTTAAATATTCTGGCTGTGTTATATTTCTACGTGTAATAGTATAAAACATATACTATGTTTTAACTGTTACAGCATCAAAAGTTCTTTTAATTGTTGTGTATGTTTATTTTCGCCCAAAAAAAATATTTTGTACAAAGTAAAATGAAAAATAAACAATAGTTTTAAAAAACACGCTTTTATAGAAAATCCAACAAAAAAAAGAAAATTTAATAAAGAAATTTTGTAAATAAGAATAAAATGTATTTTATTGTAAAAAAAAGCGTGTGGTGCTTTTTAAGATATTATCAAAATGATAATCCTTCTACTCATATCTGTCAATAAAATATTTATAACTATTGACACCATGCACCCAACGCTTTTTTTACAATAAAATACATTTTTTTCTTATTTACACTATTCTTTATTTAAATTTATTTTCTAGTTTTTTGTTGGATTTTCTATAAAAGCGTGTTTTATTAAGTTTTTTAACAATTATTTATTTTTAATTTTTTTATTTGGATTTTCTATAAACGCGTTTTTTTTTTAAACTATTATTTTTCATTTTTTAGTCAGATTTTATATTAAAGAGTGTTTTCTAGTTATTTAAACTATTATTTTATTTCATTTTTTGATGGGTTTTCTTTATTACATCAATTTACTATTAAAGTGAGTTTGAGTAGATATTGGCTGCTTTTAAAATATATATTCGATATAGCGTGTTGAAGAACTATAGTACCTACACAATATTTTCAATATCCTTTTATGAAAATCAATGATTTTCAATAAAATTGGGAAGTAATTGATGTTTATTCTAAGTCAGTAACTTATCCGAGAAATGAGCAATTTGGGCGCCTGCTGCCTCCCTTGGATGAGATAGCCGGTTCTCAGGTTCCCTCTCCGAAAATTTCATCTTATTTAAAGTAGGTAAGTTATCCGAGAAATAGGTGATCGGCGCGCCTGGTAGTTTCCCTTCTTGGTCAGGGCGCAAAGACACTAGGCACCAGTTTTAGGAAAACAAAAAATCGCTAATCCTGATTATCCTAGTAAGGATAACGGGTCTAACCGTTTAAATATTGATAAGTATGCCAATAACGCCGAAAAATGCTCAGTCCGTCAAGTGTCGTTATATAGATTTATACTGTAGTTTTAAAACCCATTTGTAACATTGTTTGGTTCCCTGCGCCTAGAGTCGACAAGGCATCTTCTGTGCGCGAAAATGTCGTCTTTAACACTCTAGCGCTTATCGTAAACTTCGAACATGTAAGATGATGCCATTATTTCGGTTCCGCTGCATAAGCATAGCATATTACGTTTAGTTGCTTATTCAGGTGGTCTAATATGCAAGAATCAGACTCGTGTTCATAACACGAACTTCTTTGAAGCCCACTCAAAAAGTTCGTTAGTATGTGATCAGACGTTTTGGGTGGTGCATGTGATCTGGCGCATGTGGTATAATTTTAAAAACTTTTGTTGGAGTGTAATCTTGGGTAGGGCCAAGCAGCCTGGATGAGGCGCAGAAGCGGGGCGACTGAAATGCCGCCCCTTGAAAGGGCAGCCCTTCAGGATTTTTCCGATAGTGGTGTTTTTGAAAGTTTGTCTGAATCATTGCCCCTTGGAAGGGCAGCCCTTCAGGATTTTTCTGACAGTAGTGTTTCTGAAAGGTTGTCTGAAATGTTGCCCCTTGGATGGGCAGCCCTTCAGGATTTTTCTGACAGTGGTTAGTTTGTAAAGTGACCTAATCTAACCTAACCTAACCTAAACGCTTCTGCGGGGGAGCTGAATTGTTGCCCCTTGGAAGGGCAGCCCTTCAGGATTCTTCCGATAGTGGTGTTTTTGAAAGGTTGTCTGAATTGTTGCCCCTTGGAAGGGCAGACCTTCAGGATTTTTCTGATAGTGGTGTTTTTGAAAGTTTGTCTGAATCATTGCCCCTTGTAAGGGCAGCCCTTCAGGATTTTTCTGACAGCAGTGTTTTTGAAAGGTTGTCTGAATTGTTGCCCCTTGGATGGGCAGCCCTTCAGGAAATTTCTGACAGTGGTTAGTTTGTAAAGTGACCTAACCTAACCTAACCTAACCTAACCTAACCTAACCTAACCTAAACTAACCACTGTCAGAAAAATCCTGAAGGGCTGCCCATCCAAGGGGCAACAATTCAGACAACCTTTCAAAAACACTACTGTCAGAAAAACCCTGATTGGCTGCCCTTCCAAGGGGCAAGTTTTCAGGATTATTTAAACACTGAAAGAAACATGTTTTCAGAAATTGTATGGGCTGCCCTTCCAGTCGCTGTACAAACAGACCATTGCCAGAAAAATCCTGAAGGGCTGTCCTTCCAAGGGGCAACAATTCAGCTCCCCCGCAGTAGCGAGGACCCGCCGAGGACCTGGATGGCTGACGCACTGGGTGACGGTGGTCGACACTGGCGGGGGAGCGGGGAGGGGAAGGAGCGATGCTCTCGAGAAGTCCTGTCCCGCGAGTGTTGGGATCATCGCGCGTCCTCCCGGTGACGTCACAGCCCCGGGGAGGTCCTGCCACGCGCGCGTCGCGCGAACATGACGCCGTTGGTCCTTTGTCCCGGGCGTCCTTTGTGGCGGTCCCTCCACTCCCCCAACCCCCCCTGGGGGGGAACTCTGGCTATTACCTCGGGTCCCCGGGGCTGGAGCTGGTGCCGCGACTCTTCAACAATATTGCCCTCGCCCCACACCTCTCTCTTTCACCCCCCTTACCTCTCTCAGCCCTTTTCCGGCGACGGGCGCGGTATTCATATCCTTTGACACGGGCCCGCGGCGTCACTTCACACAGCGGACACCTCGTCGCGCCCCCCGGACCCGCGACAGGAAATTAAGCGTGCCACGGCCGAGACCCGGCTTTGGCGCATCAGCGCTGCGCCTGCCTGTAGCGCCGGCCAGTCCAACGGGGAAGTCAGAAATATTGAAATAAACGACACCTTAAAAAGGCCATGTTGCTGACGCATGTCTGGCGTCTTGATTTATGGGTCTCTATTTTTTTTTATGTGTAACACCTTAGCTCTCGGTAGACGGCAACGGAAATGTGTAACCACGGTGTTGCTGTCTATGGTGGATGGAGCGAAGCAAAGCTCATAGTAAACTTTATAATATCAATATAGTATAGTATGGTCAATCTTTTATAAAATTACTTGTTCAAATTCGAGTCCAAAGCCGGGGTTTGAATTTTTGTTTGACGTGACGTCTAATAAATCGATGAACGCCGGCTGCACGCACGAAAAAGTGTCCCGTTACGCACATTATCCCGTTTCGCTGTGTCCCGTTACGCTCATTTTATATTGCTCTTTGCTAACCTGAACCTCCTAGCATTGCGACCGAGTCCGTGGCGTAATTCTGTTTTCATGCATTTCAATGTAACATTTTCATTGCTCTTTGCTAGCCCGTTCCTCCTAGCATTGCTGCAGAGTCCGTGGCGCAAATATATTATTTTTGACTGCATTTTGGTGTAGGGTAAGCCAATTTCCTTCACATCATCCTTGAAACACTCCCATTCGTTTCCTACTTTTCCTATCATCGTCCTATCCTTAACAGAATAACACAGATTGGAAGAAGTTAAATAGCAAAAATGTATAAAAGTTGTAGTTAAAATAATCTCTTCGTTAAAGTAATAAACATATTTGAATTAATGAGTGCAAATAAAAGTAAATTCATCAATTAAATTGTAGATTTCATTTCACTCCTTCTTTGTATCCATACAATATAGTGATAATTCAATAAAAATTATTCAATTTTATTCATAAAAGTATGCAATCATTTCATCATGTTAAACTATCGTCCGTAAATCGACTTTACAGACAACCAATTTTTTTTCTAGTCTTTTTCGCTTTTATCGAATCCGTTTCGTTATTTTGTTTTGAATTTATATCTGCACATCCAATGTTTCGATGGTCGACGACGTAGTTGCTCAGGCAGCGGATCCTAGCGGCGGGTGCGGAAACTACGCGAGATTCGCGTTCAGAAATTTATTTTAAAAATACAATTTGCTTGAATACATTTTTTTACATACGCCATTGCAATTTTTCACTGTTTGTCAAGGAAAAATTTCTAAAATCAAAATAGTAATAAAATTTTTTTTGAACATAATAAATTCACAGAAAACAAGACTGAAGCAGCTGAAGTCGGATAAACAGAACCAACGATGAAATTAAACAAGTATTATGGACAACAAAACGACGACAGCACGGACAAAAAATGTTCATCTTCTAAATATCAGACAGCAAAAGAATTCTGTTGAATGAACTTAGTCATGGATAAAAATAATATAACAACACCGACGAAAACATTGGGCTAGCTTATATATTTATCTTTACAAACTAAAAAATAACATTAAAACATTCATATATATATATATATATATATATATATATATATATATGTACCTATCTTTTAAGCTGTCACAGGTGTGAAATAGTAATATAAATAACGCGCGTATTCGAATGCAACGCTGAGTCAAAATTTCAAAGCAATCGGTGAAGAACTTTCGGGGATTTATATATTTTGAACGAACGAACATTTATATTGACGTGATAACGTCTTATAAATTGATTTACGCCGGCTTCACGCACGAAAAAAGTGTCACGTTCCGCCTGAGCCGAGCGTGCAAGAACCGGCCAACCACCGCGCGAGGAAAATCTTCTATAATATCAAACAGGTTAAGGCGTTTTTTTTTTAACTAATAGTTCGTGATTATATTGAAACATAATTATTGAAATCAAATTCTGCAAAAAACTGTATGTAAATAATATTTGAAAATTAAAAAAAAAGTATGCAGTTTTTCATCAATGTTCTCCTTATGACGTTATCACGTAAAATTATCGTCCGTAAACCGACTTTACAGACAACCCCTCCTTTAGTTTCGTTGATGAGTTTTTTTTTATTCGCGCCCTTATGCTCGGGCATGTAGGGTCGCCCTCCGAGGGCCACGATGAAGCGGCGTCGGCGGAGCTTGAACGGTTGGAAGGGGGAGGGGGGGGGGGAGGAAGGAGCGTGACAAGAGAACAAACAAGACGTAATGGCAAAGCAAATTTGCCCACAACGAAACGATCAACAGCGACAGTGTCGTGTGTGCTCCCTGGATGAAGCCCGCCCTCGCATCCGAGTGCGCGGAGCAGAGCGACTGGCGGTCTGGCTGGCGTAACGACTCCGTGACTGCATCGCCTCGCTTCCAACGAGAGATTACAGTCTCACGTCACTCATTATGCTGCTTCTTGCAGTGTTAGTGCTTGTTCGTATAAAAAATTGGTAATAATTTAAACGCTTCTGTGATCAACTTTTAAATGAAAACAAATCATTTTTGCGTTAATATTAATCCATTTACATCTAATTAACTGATAGAAAGCCAAAAAAAAAAAAAATTCTAATTGGTTATTTGGTGATAAAATTGGATACATTTTTGTTGGACACAACTTGAAATAAGATTTTATGGTGTAAGTACATAAATATATTCAAAAATTTACAGGTTCACGTAAATTACAACATTGCTGCCAGTGAAGTGACACCCATTAAAACATATTTTTTATGAAAATATTTAAATTTTTTTTTATTTAAAAAAAGCATAAAATCGAAAAGTTAGAACTGAGAATGAAACTATACGGGTGCCGCAGTATTGTTACACGCTTTATATTAGCTTCACCTGTATGTTTGTTTGTTTGGTTGTATGTTTGTAACCGACTCCTTTGGGTGCGATTTTGACCCACTTTAAACGGCCAGATTTCATTCAAACTTTGTAGATTTATCGAGGACATATAACAATGCACTAATTTGATAAGATTATTATTTTTAAATTAGCATGTACAATATTACAAAAAAAAAAGAAGTGAGAAATTCACAATTTATTTCAAAAACAAACAACCGTTTTAAATGTGTGTTTTTTAATGCCTTGCCGTTTCTGTGTTCCTGAAAACTTCTATCAATAAGTCGTTGAAAAATTTGACACTGCACATTTGATGGCAATATTACGATAAAATATTCCTCATTTTTAAAATTTGTTTGGAGTAATTCCGTGAATGCGACGGGGGTAAAGGAACGGAAAAGAAAAGAAGTATTTATTGATGTTTAATGAATGTAAATATGCGTTTAGTTGCAATAGTCGGTTTGTTATTTTTTTATATCACTGCTGACAATTTTCTTAGGTTAAACAACTGTAAAATTAAAGGTTGTGTAAACAATATATTTTTTTAACAAACTAACTAATGATCGGCATACGTTGCAATGCCTCATTCATTTTTTTTTTAATTTGTTTGAAGTTGGTACACATATAGGTACAAAACATTTCTCTATCCCTCTATTTTTTTCTCCTATTACATTATCTATATATCTTTTTAATTAAATGTGGCGAAAACACACGAACTGCCGCTAAACTATATGAAATACACACCTTTGTTTGAAACGATTCGCGCGCCACCTATTGTAAAACGGTTGTAATAACTTTGAAACTTTCGCGGGAATGCGCATAACCACTCACCAATATATAGTAGAGTATAGGATCTCATACGGGACAAACAAACAAACATTAATTTTTATGTGTATAGATTGGCCTTAATAGTTTTACAATTTGCTTTGCCATCCAGTTGCTAACCAGTCGACTTCAACTTCAGAACTGACACCCACTCCATAGACTAATACGACCTCACGCGTCACCATTATTATCTGGACCATAGAAAAGAGGAAATGTCATAAAATATTTACTGGTAACTATCCGATACGACTCACGAGACACCTATTGTACATTTTCTCGTCTAGACAGTACCCTTCCTCGTGTTTCATAGACATCGGATGGACTATGCGTTAACAATGAAATGGCGAAATATCATCAAGAATAATTAAATTCTGCTTTCAGGGTTGGCTTTATCAAAATCTCACCTGGACAGCGACATTTCTCGTGTTTCAAAGGTAAATTGTGCAAATTTTTGTCTCAATCGGATGAATGGTTTAGTAACGCATAAGGTACAAACAAACACGCAGACATTAATTAATTTATATATATAAGTTTACATTTTACCTTTTTTTTTATTCATTATTATTTTTGTGTTACAATAAATGAGTTCAGCAGCGAATAAGTAAAAAAAAAAGGTAAATGATGTAAATTACAGAAATGAAATTAACGCACGTGCTTTTATTTCACGTTGTTTTATGCGAAAAAAAAGTTCAAAGTTATATATAAAGTATAAAATGGCAAAAGCTTCCATATTTTTTAACTAATTAATTTTTTTTCTAGACCGATGAGTTCTCCCCCGGTGGTTAAACAAGTGAAGAACTTCACAGGAACAATTTTCAGATAGTTGTTTTTTTTCCTCCGGGTGTAGGGGATTTTTTTCCCCCCTCGAAACTTCAGTTTGGCTGTTGCTGAAATTGCCGACAGACGCAGGCAAGGCGGCGCTGGGCGAAGTTGTAAACCAATTTCGCGACTGTAGCAGGTGTTACGGAATTAAGCAGAAAACAAGTAGAAACGCGAAAGTGTTGCGAGGGTTAAATGGGAAGGTTTTTGGCGGTTGGGCGGAGGGGGAGGGGGTTGATGAGGGGTAGTCGAGAAAGGCCGACTGTGAACGCCAGGGAAGAAGCGGGCCTAGAAGGTTCAAACATTTAATTTCCGTGCGTGGGAGCTCCGCTGGGAAGGAGTGTCGCAAAGGTCGAGGTTCTTTTAGACACATGTTTCTATCAACAGTCCCGATTTCGAGATTCATCGATGTTCAGCTAACCACTCGAGGCTTCGTTAACGCAAACTTCTGGATGTTGCTAATACAGACTGTCCATAAACGAACGTCCCAGTTTCAATTATGTATTATAACAGTTTAAATTAGACTATTTACAACAAATAATGCATCAAACTGAAGGGGTTTTTTCTTACAAATGCTCAATATGTGCACTTTTAGTTATACGGCACACATCCAAACTAAAGTCCAATTCTTCCCAGAGTTTGGTTAACACGTCTATAGTAATGGAAGAAATACCTCTTCAATTCTGTGTCTCAACTCTGGCAACTCTTTAGATAGCGGTGAAACGTAGGCACGATCTTTTATAAAGCCAAAAAGGAAAAAAAAATCGTCTGGAGTTATGTCAGGTGAACGTGGAGGTTAGCGAAGTTCAACCACTCTCGTAGAAAGAGATTCCAATGTGGAGGGGCTCCATCCTGTTGCCAAATACAGTTTACAGGTTCACCCTCTACTAATTGGGGAAAGAGCCATTCTTTCAACGTTGGTGGCGCTGCAAGCGAGAATGCAACAAAGCAGTACTCGCGCATTCGCTTTTCTAAAAATTTGATTACTCTTTAATTGTGACCTTGAAACAACACACTACAAATCTTACAGTTGATACTAGTAACATTTATGACCGAGATAATATTTTATGGACATTATGTATAGTAGTTTTGATGTGATAATTTTCAAACATCTCTAGGTAAATAAAACTACATAAAATGTTACGTTCACAACAAAACCTTACAGTGTTTGAATTTCGAAAGTGTTTATTTATAACTTTATTTATTTTGAATTATAATGTGTCTCAGTTTTTTATGTCCCGTTTAAACTTTGATAAAATCACACTTACGATACTTAATTTTCTTTCTTTTAGGGAGTAAAAGGTTAAAAATTACAAAACCCGTGTTTCTTCTTTTTTTAATGTGGATTATACTAAGCCTACTTTAAATTTTCCTGTTTCATTGGTTATGCCTGCATGCACCGTCTTAAAAAAAATCATCCACTGTTTTACCTTTTATGGAATACAATTAAAAAAATTGTAAAACACTAGAATCTTAATTATTATTGTATATTACGACAATCAAATTAACTTTCATATTAGTGTAAAAGTAGTTAGGAATCTACTATGTCATTGGAGGTCTCGTCATCTTTAGACTTTGTGCACAGCCTAGTGGCGTAAAAAATAATATCGGTTATTAGGACGTCGAGTTGGAGAGCTACAAAATTACCTGGACATTCTCCATTGCAGTTTTGCACCGTTTGTCAAGGGAAAAAATTCATAAAAAGGCAAAATAAGAAATCAAAACGAGAACATAAACCAACAGAAAAGAAGCCTTAATCAGCTGATATATCAAACAGATAAACTCATAGACGAACCTAAACAGTCATTATGTACAACACAACGATGACAGGTTGTTGTTTAGGTTAATCGTTGGATTTATCTTTTTGACTTCAGCTGATTTAGACTTGTTTTCTGTGGCTCTATGTCCTAATTTTTTATTCTTATTTTGCTTTAATAAATTTTTCCCATGACACACACACACACACAATACAATGGTGTGTGTCCAATAAATTGTATTAAATCAAAATTCCCGATTGCATGAATCATTTTTAAAAAAAATTCATGTTTCTTGATCTGCTGCCAACTTGGTCAGGTTAAAAATTTGTTGAATTTGATGTTGTCGTGAGCAGTGACTTTTTTCCCAAATGTTGGCTCCAAGAACGTTCACGCAAGCCTGAACGTGCTGCAGGCAGGTGGGTTAGTCATGCCGTAGCCAACGAGTCTCCAGGGACGAGGTTTTCCCGCTGAATCCGTTGTTTCGCGAGCGCTCGGGAAAGATAACAAGCAGCTACAGCGTTGGGCCCCGAAGAGAGATTTATCGGGGGATTTTATTTTTGGAGGAAGGGGGGCGGATAAAGAAGGGAAAATGGAAGTCTTGTCGTAGCCTCAAACCACTTCCGAGACTCAAAGACTGCCGAGGCTGAAGGTATTCCTCACTGCCTGTGAGCCTCAAGAACCCGCCGAGATCGGTTTATTCGTGGCTTCCCGCTCGTGCAGATTTCGGAATGGTGACGAAATGATTACGTTGCAACGGATCCATAAAAATCACAAAAACATACTGATATACATACCTGATAGCTCCAGGTGTTATGACTAAAATGAAATAAAATGCAGATTTTTTAGTATATAAGTATGTAATCATGTGAGAAATAAACCGGAATGATACCACGAGGACTATGTTGTGAACATTTTTTAACTCCCGAGAAAACGAATGTTGGATACCTTAGGGCGCGGTTTCACGGAACGCTGAATTACTTAAGGTGGACAGGTTTATGTGAACATGTTTACAAACGCAAGTGTTCGGTTACACGGCGGTTGGTATGAAGTATATGTTCAACTCTAAAATCGATCGTCTACTGTTGTGTAATGAATGTGTTGTGGATCCTATTTAGAGAATTATTGTCAACAACATAAAATTTTTAAAACAATAAAATAGTTATCGCTTTTTTTTTGTTGCACATTGTAAAAATATTACACGAACTTGTGCCAGGAACACAAGTGAGTTTATCGCAAAGGACTTTTTTTATACTCTCAACACTCAACAGACAATCAGAGGGTTATGTATAGAAGGGACTTCGTTCTTAACTACTTTGCCAACCAGTTTAGGTTGGATGAGAAGTGGCCTCAGACTGCGTGTAACCGCACGCAGAAGTTGAAGATGTTTACCTGAGGTAGTTCAGAGGGGAAGCCTTTCTTTTCACAGACGAGAGAGCCACACCCGAAGTTCCCCGAAGTTCATGCACAACAGGTGTATTTATTTGGGGGAAACCGTTTACATGATTTCACAGTAGGTATCTTTAATGTAGCTATCCTAACCAAATCAACCGTCCACAATGTTTTAAAGTATTTATAATGTAGCTAACCTAACCTACTTGACCATTAGTTATCATGAGTTGTAGGCCTATATTTATTTACAATGAACAAAAAAAAAAAACCCCCCGAAGATGCACGATCTTGCGTTTGGTATCTCTCGTCTGTGAAAAGAGGTCTTCCCAGTTCAGAGCCCAGTGCAACCGCGCCACAGCGACGACACGGATCTCCTCGTAGAAGAAAGACCTCCCTCCCTCTTCAGCAGCCGCGCACGTCCTGCCCCTCGCCGGAGGGGGTTTTAATTGTTTTCTGGTCTGCGGCCATGATAATTGGAAGCAACCATCTCACCCCCCCTCCTCCCTCCTCCTTAGATCGCCAACCCCCCAACTCCCGGGGGGGGGGGGGGGGGCGTCTTCGTCCTCGCTCCTGAGGGCACTCAGCGGCGCTCTTGATTGAATTTCTGGCTGGTTCGTGAAGGGGTTTCGTCGAGGGAGGGAGGGAGGGAGGGAGGGAGGGGGCGGAGCCTTGCTTCCTCGAGCTGCATCTCCGTCTCTCTCGTAGGTTTGGGACCTGACAGAGGGAGAGGGGGCGGGGGGAGAAGAGAGGAGGCCACTCCCGCTGTCTCCTCCTCAGACACCTCGCTCTCTCGCCGAGCCCATTTCCCATCACTCAGACCTTTCTCTCCGTCGCATCCCCCTTCCCCCCCCCCTCCATCACCAACAAACCACGGGCCTCACCTTGCGGCTCTCGGCTACCCGCTCGCCGTCCGCAAACACCCCCGCTCATCCCCTCGCCCAGGAAACACCGCCTCTGGGAGATCCCCCCCGAAGGTTTTTCGCCCGGTCTCGCAGTCGGCGCGCTCAGCCGCTGCGCAAAACCAACAAGCCCCCAGGGTCTGCTGAACACTTCACATGGACCGTCGCTTCTCGCGGGCCTTTGTCTCCTCCCGCAACGTCCGCGATGGAGACCGTGAAAAAATTCGCGGATTCATTTCACAATATGATAGAATCCAAACAACAGTTCCTTTATGCCTCAGTCTCTGGGCATAGCCGCACCTCTAACGCCTTTCCATTTTGCGTATACGGCGTATCCGTATCCGTGCCCATGGGGGCCCCAGCCTGGAAATCCTTATAGGATATGAAGGCTGGGTTATCAAATAGGAGGAGAGATCCTCATAACTTGTTCCTTTATGTTGCTTCTCTGATTGGCTCACGGTTTATCTGAAGGACTTTGAGCCAATGAAAAACCCTTCAAAACCAAAAAAAAAAGTATCGAATCGCAAGCTTCCCAGTCGACAGGTGTCACGAGTCAGTAGCCAATGAGGAGGTGGCATTTGCCCGAGTGTGTAGGGGATGGTGGAGTCTATTCTAGAGATCATCCAAAGCGCGCATTTTTCCAGTCTCTAGTCCGTTGATGTGACACAGCCGTTGGCAACGATCCGTGCAAACCAGGCAGGTGCGTGTCGACCACGCACGCTAGAGGTGAAAACCTGTTTACTTCAATTAATCCACTCCAATGATAAAACAGATAGCTAGAGACCTGCAAAATTTGCGTATGCATTTCTTGATATGCTACAATTCAAATAATTATAATTTAGCGCTGCTTATACCACTGGTTCACTGTTAATCTGGAGTAATGAGGGCCAATTAGAGACCCTCGCTCAAGAAGTGTCGAATCACAGATACTCAGTCGAGACGACTCACAAGTCAGCAGCCAATGAACAGGTGGCATTTGCCCGAATGTGTAGAGTGTAGTAGAGTCTATCCTGGAGGTCATTGAACCCGCGAATTTTGCAGGTCTCTACATATAGCCTATTCAATGATTCACATGAACAATAAAGTACACAATGGAGGTGCACAAATGTAACAAACATGCCGTCCAAAAACCTGCAAAGAGCTTTCTTACTCTCTACTTCGCAATCGAGAGCCATAATCCTGAGCATTGCACTTTTTGTCAGGCTCTGATTATTCATCGCCTCGAATGAACCTACCGGCTGTAAAGCAGTTTCACCAAATATCATAAAAGGGACGATATGGGAAACTGGTAAAAAATACGCGAGACGAGCGATTGCAGCGAACCTGGTGGCGTGGAGCGTACTTACGTTTGCAAGTGCGTAGAAACAGTTGCAGTAGTGGCATCTAGCGGTGCGGAGTGTAAAATATCTAGAAATCAATGCAGGAAAGTGCCTCGCGCTTCACCAGTGCTATTTGGCCAGAGTTTCACATATTGTATAAATTGCGATATTTTGGTTTCACTTCGAAAATGTTTACGAGACTTGCCGTGTGTGGGAAACTGATATTTGGGGAATGCTTTTTTTTTAAAGTCTCTAAAATTAATTTCCGGGCTGGCCTGCTAAACAATTTGGAGTGTGGTTGCTCGCGACAGTTCAGTTCACCGGCCTCGCAGCAAGCGGGAGGAGGTCGTTACCATAACGCCGAAATACCACAACGCCGAACGTACAATAACGCCGAATACCATAACGCCGAATGCCAAATTGACCGGAACGCCGACAGCTAGAAAACTGCTGTGTACCACAACGCCGAAATACAGTAACGCCGTTGCTGCCGCGGGGGGGGGGGGTCACAGGAGCAAAATGAAAATCAACTGAATGAATTTGTGTGCTAACCTTACCTAACCTAACCTTTATGCCAGTCCTGCAATGACATTTTTCGGCGTTAATATATTTTGGCGTTGTGGTAATTCGGCGTTGTGGTAATTCGGCGTTGTGGTACACAGCTGTTTTCTAGCTGTCGGCGTTGTGGTCAATTTGGCATTTCGGCGTTATGGTTTTCGGCGTTATTGTACGTTCGGCGTTGTGGTGCGTCCCCGCGGGGGAGGCGTGTGGGGTTGCGCGCGCATGCGCTCCTGTGTCACCGCACACCCGCGCGTGCTGTTCCCCCGCAGGCCGGCGACTCGAGTGGCTGTAAATTGCCCGCGAGAGTTACGAGCCCAGCTCCGGCTGGCAGCTAATGGCGTAATATGACTGTAAAGTGAGGTTGCCGGCTCTAAATGCTTCGACGCTTGCGTGAGTAATTCAAGCGCCGTACAAAGCCGGAGCTATTGTTTTCCTTGAAGCAAACCGTGCAGGTTTAATAGCCGTGTACACCCCCGGGCCTTCTTGCATGTTTGGTGCTGACATCAGTGTTGTAACTATTTGGGAAAACTTTCTTATGACAAACTTTTTTACTGTAAGATAATTAATCAATAAATCAGTAAAATAGTGACTGTAATTTTGATGTATTTCATTACACGTTGTGTTAAGTTTTTAACATAAAATAAAGTTTGTTCAGGATATATTTTGATATAAATGTGTAGGTAAAATTATACATTCGTACCATATTAAACTTTGGAAAACCCTCGTAAACGTTCAAAAGCACGCGGTGAAATTTTCCACGACGAGGTGACGCAGTGGTTAACACGCTGCACTCGCATTCCGGAGGTTCCTAGTTCGAATGCCTGTCCGGCCGACCTGATTGTTATTTCTCAGTTTAATCCTCGAAATCACTAAAGGCCACTGATTCCTAGTTTACCCGTCTCGAATACTTGCCGTTACTTAAATATTAAGCCCAAACATAATGTTTGTGAATAATTAAAAATCAACACGCCTTTTGGGATGTTTGAGGGAAGCTATTTTCTGTGGCACATATTTGTGTTTTGTATAGGTTGTTTGTTGGCAGTGTTTTAATGGTGGATTAAAGAACAACGCCAAATGTTACGCAACTACGCGCAAAAGAAACATTTAGGCAATATCAGGCACTAACTTAATATATTTATAAATATAAAATAAATTTTGTAATTTGTTTCAATTTTCGAAGATGGACCGTTCCACCGGCCATACGTAACCACTCCAGATCGAATTCAAGTGAATGAACGGCCCATGAATTACAATTCTCTTCAACACTGCCGTGAATTAAGAGTACGCAGTATCCTGGAAGGCTTGAGAGGTGTTGCCGACACAGGAAGAGCATGGCCCCGTCCTCCGAGAGTAGCTAGGTGAATCCCGCTCCGCCGTCGTGAGTGCTCGCTGCTCCTGGAACCCGGAGGGGGGAGGGGGTGGCCCTGATGTTTGCGTCCGCGGGGAGAGGAGACGCAGTCTCAGTGCCGTCGCTGACGCAAACATCCGGGGGGCTACCCTCGAAGCGCGGCGCGCGGCTAATTGAAAAGCAAACTTTGTTTCGCGCTGCTGAGTGCCTGGGCGATCACGAGCACACGACGTATCGAGACACCTGCCGAGCCCTGCCGAGTCCTGCCGAGTCCTGCCGAGCCCTGCCGATTTTTTTCTAACCTAACTAAAACTAAGTGTATTTCGGAGGGGGCCTAGTTAGGGAGGGACCTAGGTGCGTCTCAGGCCGAAGCCTGTACGCCTAGTCATGCTGGGATTAGCCATGCCAAACAAATTAAAATTGAAATAAATACTCAGTATTCCATATTCATATAAACCCGTGAAAAAAATAATTATTTAATTTAGTCAACTAATCTCGGTAAATTTTAAATAATAATAAACATAAAAAAATTGCTGAGTTTTTATTCGGATTTATTAATTTTAATTGTTGTATTAAATAGTTTTATATTAATTTATAATGCAAATGAATTATACATACGCGAATATTACCTCTCTTATATAAATTTTCTTGAAAATACACTTGAAAAGTTTATAAACACTTTTGCTATCGCTAACATTTAAAATTAATAAATGTTTTTTGTTTTAATTACATGGACCAGTATTCAATATCAATCACTAACGTATATAATTTAAAACCACATATGTAATTTTTATTTCTATGTAGCATTTTCTCATCTTGTCAATTTTGGTTGCGTGCTGCGCGCGCATCGTAAAAATTCATTCTCATCTTTGTTTTTAATAAACGCGCCTAAAGAAGTTCAACCTAACATCACTTATATAAATACACTGAAAAAGTGTATAAATACAATTTCTATCACTGTTACTCACAATAAATAATTGTTTTCATGATGTGTACCAGTATTCAATATTAATCACTAAAGTATAAATTTTAAAAACATACAATTTTTTATTTTTATGTAACCTTTTTTTCAAAAGTGCTATATTTTCTTCTCGTGGTGGCATGCATCGTAAAAATTCACACTCATCGTTTTTTTTCTTAACGCGCCAAAAGAAGTATAATTTTGAAAATCAAGCATTTTCTTGCTTTTATTGATTTTAAAACCCGTATAATCTGTGCACAATTTTTTTTATTTGTTTGCACGTTTGTCGCACAAACCGTGTTAATAATGCTCATGAAGTAGTGTCAATGATGCACAATCTGTCGCCGTGAAATGCTCGCTGCTTCGAGCTGCGGTTCATGTGCTGCCGAATCTCAAACGCACACACATGGCTGCGGGAAAGCGGAAAAACATGCTCTCTGAAAATTTCTGAGGGGATTACCTTTTTTTTAGGAAACTATAAAATCAGTATCACAAGTCATGTCGTTAATTCTTTTTTAATTTTTAATTTTAAAACTTAAAAATATATAACGTAAATAAGCTTATATATACTTAAAATGGTGCGTTTACACACATATATCATTTATAACGTTGTAGATTGTTTATTTTTAAAATTTAAATCACAGTTTTTTTTTTTATATTTTTGAATCAACATGGGGAATAAACGTGGTAGGGAAATGCGTATAAATTAGTAAGTTTGATTTATAGTTTTACCCATATGTTATTTACATCCTACGTCAGTTAAATAAACGCAAAGTAGGCTTTAGGTGGCTAGCAGTCGCTTAGAAACATTTGAGAGCGCTGCTATCTTCTGTCAGGATGCCTTGTTTTCTCGCTGCACATCCGATAACTAACACGCCCAAGGATCAGGCGACTTCCCGCGATCTTCGAAATAGTTTCAAAAAAAATTGTTGTTAAGAATTACAACCATTCTCCTTCAAACGAATACTGAAAGAAAACCTGGTCTAAATAAGAGGCCGCTACACATAACTTTGCAGTTATTTTAAGGTATTACTGCATTTACCTACATTTGCCTAATATGCCAACGGTCACTTACTGTGTTTTGAGCAGTTTTATTTTATGCAGATACGGGAAAGGACAATTTTCCTCAAAATTTCTAGATTAGCGTGGCTGCAATTCAAACTTTGGCTTTTTATGAGCGAAACATATTTATATATTGAAGCTATATTAAATACCTCATAAATATATAGAAATGTTGATGTTGTTCGAATGATTTGTTCGTACAAATGTCCTCAAGATAATTTTATCCATTGTTAAACTTTCTTGAAAATATAAATATATCACAATGAATTATTCAGAAAATGTTTCGTAGACATTTATTCAAATTAGCTTCATCCTATGACGCAAGCGTGTATGCAGTTTATTCTTACGGTGAAAACACCCGTTAATGTGTGAACATGCTTCGCAATGCCGTCGCACTGCAGTGTTTATTATTCTCCGCTGCAGATGCATATTTCTAGATTTTCCGAGCTACGGAAACACAGGTATGTGGGGGACTTAACACGCAAATGTATTGCGTGTTCAGCTTTAGGAATCCGCGTTGCCGCCTTCCAGGAATTCTGTTTTTTTCCTTCTTTTTCAGCGTTTACGTGGGATTTATAGTGCTGTAATGACCACCGCCTCGTTAAGGATTTATTCGTGCAAGATATCCCGGAAACGATAAGGTCGACCATATTCCGTGTATCACATGCACTTACGACCAAGCATCGCAGATTCCTTAATAAAAAAAAAGTTTCTTTGTAATTTGAAACGGTGACCATAATATTTTATTTATTTAAAAAAGGGGGATTGTCTGTAAAGTCGGTTTACGGACGACAATTTTACGTGATAACGTCATAAGAAAACATTGATGAAAAATTGCATACTTTTTAATTTTCAAATATTATTTACAGTTTTTGCAAATTTAATTTAAATAATTTGTTTAAATATAATCACGAACAATTAGTTAAAAAGCCCGCTTTAACCTGTTTGATATCATAGAAGATTTTCTCGCACGGTGGTTGGCCGGTTCTTGCACGCTCGGCTCAGGCGGAACGTGACAATTTTTCGTGCGTGCAGCCGGCGTTCATCGATTTATAAGACGTTATCACGTCAAAAACAACAAACAGTTATAAATGATTTTATCTTGTACTTATTTTTCTTTTTAATTAAAACACGTGACCAAAAATGGAATTTCTACAGTAGCGTGCAGGAATAAACATAAACCGATGTTTGAATGGTTTAAATGCGACGGTCCCAGGGGAAACAACGAGAGGGCCACAGTTTTTTTAAAAAAAGAAACACTACTAACGGAAGCTTCTGCACGTTCATTAGCTCGCGACCGGGTGGTACCCCTTGACACGGGCTTTTGGCAATCACGTTGTTCAGCGCGGTAATCGACCTTGACCAAGCGATCTTCCGAAACTCGTTACGCCGCTGAAGCGACGGGGTCGGGGGGGGGGGGGTGGGGGGGATGGAGGTGCCCCCGGGTGTCATTTACACGCCGATGTGCCAACTAATGCCATCAGCCCCGCTGCAGCCTCATCACCGGGCGACCGGGGATCGCGTCACGTCGGGGCAACCAGCTCTTGCTCCAGTCGCACATTCTTCCAGTGATACGTTCATTTGTGCTTTTCTGAAGACGTTCATAATGTTCTGTCCGATGTGTCGAACCAATGTTCCTGGGTCCGGAACCCGATCGCTTCGGGCGTCTCTTTTTTTCCCCGGGTTGATATATCTCCTTGTTGAGAATCAGCTCTGGTTGTTGTGGCCTGACTGGTGGTGGGAGAAGAAAACTTTTTTTTTAATTAAAAAACCAGAAAACTTTGAAAAACAAGCCACCCAATATTTGCCGACATATACCTAGATCTACATAGTGAATTAGAATCACTCGTTTACATATATCACGTTATGTTACATTTAACAACTAACATAATTTAAAGGACTAGAGGGGTGGAATTATTACACATTGGAGAACAATTGATGGAGCACTGCTCCCCGTTGAGTTTCTGCCAGTGGAGCTGAGACGACCCGATCAAGCAGGGTTCGATGCTCGTCAGAGCCATCTCGAAAAATATTTAGAAAATATATACCTTCCTTCATCTATCATGCTTTTAAGCTTTATCTGTATTTCAAACCATCTAGTACCTATTCAACTACCTTTTCTGCTCTTAATAGTCCTTCATGAGCTTGAAGCGTACAATGACCCCATCAAAGGAAGCTCTAGCCTGTGATGGAGATAAAATTAAGAGAAAAAAAAAGAGAACGAACGCTTAAATTCCTTACGATAGGAATACATGTAGCAGAATTTCCGTAATTAAATGTTTCAAAAAAATTAAATCGATTGAAAGAGCGAGGTGGCGGCAGGCGGACCACCAGCGACGGGAGCTCCTGGTTGCTCTTGGTCTCATACCTCGAGGGGAGCGCGCCGTCGGCAGTGTCTCGCCGTCCTGCAATGAGGACTGTCGCCGGCTGCTGTTGCGACACACTCACTGCAGGCGGGCACTGACTGCGGCGTGCGTCCCTCGTAACACAGCAGCAGCCGCAGTGTCGGTTGTTGGATGCGTCCTCGTCATGGCCGTTACGCCTGCACGCAGCGCCGTGCAGCCTAGCTCGCGTCGAGGAACTACACTCTCCGAGTCCCGGAACCACTCTCCCCATCATGGAACCACTCTCCTCGCCATGGAACCACTCTTCGATTCCCGGATCCACTCTTCGATTTCCGGAACCACTCTTTCCGAGTCCCGGAACCACTCTCACTCGGCCGCGAGGGCCGATTCTTTCACGAAGCCTCGGCGACAGCAGCGCTCCACGCGCAGATGGCGTGAATATTATTTATTTAAAATCCATCTTTACAAAATTTAAACATTTTTTATTTCTTAATCATAAAGCTTACTTTTTTATAAACGATTTTTTTTATTTGGCAATAAAAGCAACGATTATAAAGACTCTAAAATCGGCTTCAAAAAAATTAACAGGGGTGCCAATCTTAGCAGAACAGTTCTAAAAATTAGAAAAATGCTTAAGCAAAGTAACCGACAGGTTATATTATTTTGTCTTGTTCCAAACACACCACGGTTGGTTTCCTGAGGTAATAACTGGAGACCTTGATAACCTTATCTCAATATGTGATTACAGCCGGTTAGTTATCATTCTTAATCATTACAGCCTTTCAGAACGTTTCTACAGTATTTTTTATCATGAACTGTTTTGCAAAATACTATAATGTAAATAATTTCTCTGGTATATATTTTAATGCCTCTTCCCCAACCCCTTAAAACATTTTTTCCTCTTACCCTTATGTTGCTGAAGATGTTTGACATAAAATGTCATAAGCGACCTGTGACCCATTTCAGTATGTAACTTAACGGTTCCAAACAAAAAAAAAGTCGTTAATACTTCGTTTGAGAACGTATGCAAAAAATCATGCAAGAATTTGGGCAAACATTGTTGGATCCAAAACCTTTTCCCTTATTTAAAAAAAAAATGAAGGAGACTTTTGTCCGAGTATAAAAAAAGAAAGAAAGAAGAAAGTCCAATGCTTAGACCATTTTTCCCCACGCTAAATTGGTTTAGAATAAACCAGAGCGGACGAAAAAAAAAAAGAACGGCGGGGGATATATGTTTTTCTCCGCGTGGCTGGGCAAACTGAAAAAAAAGGAATGCTTGCTGGTTTGGTTTTATTGTCCACGCTAGCATCGTCCAACGTGCGTCGCTTTAATGGCCGTATTTGCTTCCCTCCCCCTGCCCACCCCTGCCAGGCACCACCCTCCTTTTCACGAGAATAGGTCCAGCCAAACCACAAATATTATTTTCTGCCATTCTCCTGCTATTTATTCTTCCGCGCCTCGCGCATGCGTCGCGTGACCCTACCCCCCACCCCAGGGCTCTCTCTCCCCCCCCCCCCTTCTTCCGGAATCCCCGCCCTAGTTTCTGCGGACGGTTCAGCCCCGCCTTTGAAATAATATCTGTTCCCGATTTGCTAGCTCTCACCAACAGGAAAATGTAATGAAAAATTATGCTTTCGTACGTTCCAGACAACAAACAGTGCTCTCTTTTTTAAAATTTATTTATTTTTTTCTGTAAAGGGAGAGACGAAATCCATCAGCAGAAACGCATCCTAATGGACAAAAGTAAAATTCTGAATATGTTGTTTTCAGCCAGAATTGCTCTAGCGAGAGGGTAGATGTAGGGATTATGATAGCAAATAATGGCTAAGCAACTTTTGTTGCCAAGAAAAAGCCGGCTATAAAAATGTCTCAGTTTCAATGGTATATTACAACAGTTTAATTTAGGCTATTTACAACTTATTATACACCAAATTGAAAGTAAAATATCGTAGGTTTTTTTTTTTAAATTTTAATGTGTTCAAATCTAACCTAAAAACTAATCTCTAATTCTTACCACACTTTGGTTAACACTTCCGGAGTAATGGAAGCAATAGCCTCTTCAGTTCTGTGTCTCAACTCTGGAAAATCAGTAGGTAGCGGCGGTACGTAGACAAGATCTTTCATAAAGCCCCAAAGAAAAGCATCGCATGGCGTTATGTCAGGTGAACGTGGAGGCCAGCGGAAAAGAGCTCTGTCTTCTCGACCATTACGAACAATCCAACGGTCAGGGATTCGGAATTTTAACCACTCTCGTACAAAGAAGTTCCAATGGGGAGGGCTGAAATTACTGTTTCACTCTTAGCAAATTGCAGAAAACAAAACGCCTTACGCTCTGGAGTCATCATTTGCGTAGGTGGCGCTGCAAGCGAGAGAACAACGAAGCAGTACTCGCGCATGCGCATATCTAAAACTGTTTGCGTTACTCTTTAATTGTGACCTTGAAACAAAAACCCTACAACGATTACAGTTGATGATATTAAAAGTTGTATCCGGGACATTCTTTTATGGACATACTGTATCAACGAACACCGAGTATGCAATCCGAACGGTCCCGAGATCACTATGTTCTCTTGGAACTTCGGTCACCCGCGCTCAAGAAATGACGAAAATAAATAACTGAAGTGCAGATATTTGACCTTTTCAGCCATATTAATCGATAACTTCTTAACTTGTGCGTTGAAGCCATTCTGTTGCAGCCTTCCTCAAGGGATACCTTGACCCTGAAGCCAAGAGAAGTTGAAAGTTCAGGAATTTTAGTGGTTAATTTTCCATTTTACACTACGTGGAACATGTACAACATGCTATAACAGAAGTAAAAAAAAAAAAAAACAATGTCTTAAGAGTTAGTAAAATTGATATAATTACTTGGCGTACATATTTATATAAAACTGAAAATTTATTTATGTTAATGACGGCCAAGTATTCCGTGTTATTGCGCCAGACCACGATTACTTGGCGCACGAGTTTAATTTTTGTCAACGGAAGTTAAGTTTTCTCTAAAGAATATTAGATCATAGGTAAGACAAAAACTTAATAGTACAATAATAAGATAGTATTATTTTACTTGTTAAATTGGTGAAATTCAGTCACTCAAACAAGGGTGGAATAAGGGAGTATTTCCTGAATGTGCCAATTAAACAAAATATAACGCAGTTATTAAATCATTTGATTCAGTTATACAATTATTTAAATATTTCTGAAAAAAAAGTGATAATGCTAATGTGCAATGCATATATGACGCTGCAGAATTTGGAACATGAAATTCTTTAGGTAGGGCGCTCGTAAAATGTAAGCATCTTATAGCATAGCTAGCATTACGAAGACCTTAACGATCGATCTTTTCAGCACCCTTAATGGTATGTTATGATTATGTATAAGTGTTTGCAGCTATTCATTATTTACGTAATTTTAAGACTGTGTACGGAGAGGCTCACTTTCTTCAACGTGAAGACAGATGAAGACAAAACAGTCCCTTCCAGCTGGCTGTCACAAGTAAGATAGCGCTTGGAATGTGGCTTTGTGCTTTAGTTGTCCTCGGGGTCTCTTCCAGCGGTGAATTTATCTTCAGGTTTTCTTCCTTCGCTTATTTTTATCTGAAAGTTTGTGAATAAGTGGAAGGTACCCGTTTCAAAATCTATGGAAACTATTTTATTCCCAAAGAAATCGTTTAGCAATAACTTGTTCTCTCAGGAACAGATGAGAAAAGTTAATGAAAAGGAAGCAGCTTGTTATTAGTTGTACTTTATTATTATTATTGGTGAGATTTCATTAACTATATTAACTGGTAGTAGTGTTTTCAGGTTATTAGCTGTGGTAACCTGCTGAGATAAGATACGTCATCATAAGATACTTCGTAACAACACATCGTTGTTTTACGTTTATTTAGTTCTCCTTTCTCCATTTGTTTCTTTTTACCGATAACATATTTACAATTGGAGTCGGCATCTATTATTTATCAACTTATCTTCGTAAATTGTTAAATTGGTGCAAACAGCAATTTTGTGCCTTTCACGGAAAATAAAATACAAACATACGAAGCGTAAGACAAAAGAAAAGTATTTGTTCACGGGGTGATTTCTTTTGCTGCGAAAGCTTTGAAACCTATGAAATCCAATTATTTTCCGAAGGATACGGGTGGTTCAAGGAGGTAATCGGTGAATTCAGAAGTTAAGGAGTCTTATTCTGAAAATAACTCACTCTAGGCTCAGCATTCTTGGACAAAAATATTTTTATTATCTTTTCCTGTGTTTTTCTACCTATTTATCTTTGATTAATAAGCTAATATACATGTAGAACTTTTTATCATTCAACAACCATATAATGTTTTCAAATCCATGATCGTTGACTTGATTAAAAGTATAAATAAGAAAAGTTTTCGTCCCAAATTAAATAAAAGAATCTATATGTTTTGATATATGATGTAAATAAACATTAATAACTAGTTCTAAGTTCACGAATTTATTCACCACTAGCATGTTAGGTTTTTGAATGTTTAAAAACGTTCTCTTTGTTAAGAAAATGACAAAAAAACTTGCCAAAGAAGTTGTATGAATTTGTTTGTTCAAAATTAGTGTTCAAACACGTTTGGAAAAAAAATGGCCAAAATTTGTTTGTCTACTGTTAGTTTCTTTATTTCCATACTTTAAGAAACTGAACAATTCTCGAGTTTCATTGCCGTGAATTGACGGCTGACTCTATGTGATATTCTGCCCGTGGTTGTGAAGGTGAGGGTATTGCTGAAGCCAGAGTCTACCATTCAAAATTGCGGCGAATCTTATAGGCAGCGCCAAAGCACCTGTGTAAAGTTCTATTCTAGTACATAATCACTCCATGATTTTTCCCTGTCTCTTACAGATAATTTTCTACTTGTTTTTTTTTTCTCTCTTCGTACAACTACCATGCTTTTAACGTGTAGTTATTCAGCTACC
This sequence comes from Bacillus rossius redtenbacheri, assembly GCF_032445375.1. Lineage (NCBI taxonomy): Eukaryota > Metazoa > Arthropoda > Insecta > Phasmatodea > Bacillidae > Bacillus > Bacillus rossius. The sequence continues at coordinate 7,461,474 of NC_086334.1, forward strand.
TCGTGGAAGTGTGGGAGTGTGTAATGGTTTATAATATAACAGAATAATAGTGATCTAAATATGTTGTTAGCAGATTTTATGAAACAACTGACTGAGTTTCGCCTACACATACACACACACACTATTATATATATATATATATATATATATATATATATATATATATATATATATTCCAGGACGTACCAATAATGAGAGATCTAAGAAATTATTTTAATATTTTTGAAAGTACAATTAATTCATATCTGACATTGTAAATATAAAATGTGAATTTTTTGAAGGACCAGCACACGTAGAATGTAAGCACCTAATCATAGCCAGCACTAGGGAGTCCTTTACGACCGATCTACTCGTTTAATAGCATGATATGTTATGATTATTTATGGCTGTGCGCAGTGTTATTTTTGGACTATGTACGGAAATGTTCAAAGCATTTGTATTGTAATCAAAAACTAATTTAAACATGCACATGTTAAAAAAATTTCGTGGCCCAAATGATACAAATGCTCCAATTCTTACCACTTGCTATGTATTTCATAATATTATTCTATATGTAGGTAGAAATTGTTTGCATTTGCTGTGTTGTTTGAATATTGACTTTATTTCAGACGCTGAACAAACACGACATGTGAATGTCTCATTTAATATAAAATAATTGCTCATTTTCTCTTTGAAGTATCGTGGGATTGGGAAAGGGGAGAGTAGTTTATCTGAAACAGCACGTTTTTTTTCAATTCCGGGGATACGCGGATGTTTAATTACGGATGCGAGAGAGAATTTCATCAACCGCAATTTATGGAACTAAATTAATATGCCATCTACTACAAACATTTGTTTAAGTTAATAACATGGAAAAAAATTAATTCACTAAAAAAAAATGATGTCAGTACATAAAACATCGGTGGTGGAAAATAATATGTAAAAATGCACTTTCAAAATTTTATGGGGGGTTTTCTTTCAGAATATTAATATGGCATAACCTCTCCATAACAAGACAAAATGTAGTCTTTAAAACAGAACGTAAATTTCTAACAGTTGGAAAATTTTCAATCAGGTTAGGAATCTAACTTGTAATTTTCGAATTACAGATAGCGAAGACTAACCGCAACACGTAGTTTCCGCAGAAGTGTGCCGTCTGGCGCCCCAGCAGCGGCGGAGATACTTCCTGGCTGCATCGTCCTGCGAGGCGCATTGCCTACCCAACAGGCGCCGCTGTGATCAGAGCAGGATTCCGTGGAATAACTTCTCAAAAAAAAAATTTTTTTTTTTTTCTTCATTACCTTCATTTAAGGGCTATTTCTAGAACTTTAACTCGATACCACCCATTACATTTTTTTTGTACTGCCACAGCTATTTTCAACAGATATACACTTTGCATGATATCATGGATGCGCGCAAATCATAGTGATTATCATTATTTGCGCGAATTTTGACACCCATAATATTACACTATGTGAATATCTGTTAAAAATATTTGTGGCAGAACAACAAATGCAAAGGAAGAATTGAGTTTAAATCTGAAGAAATATCCCATAAAATGTAACGATAAAAAAATATTTATTACAGTGCCTTAAAGAGGCACGACTCAGCCTGGAATGTATTTTATCGGACATGCCGTAGTTCCACCACGCAGCGTCACCAAGTAACACGACGGAAATTAAGATTGACAATTTTTTTATATATTTTTTTACATAATTCACAAAAATAAAACAATGTTCTACAATAAATAAATACAACACTCATAAAGTTAGTTTTATGTGTGAGTCTGACAGTGTTAACGTGTAGTTTCTTTACGAAATTAAAACCATTATACATCAAAAACACGGGTAATTATATTAATCTTCTTTTTTTATGCTAAATGTAAAAAAAATCAATTAATATTTATGTAAGATATGATAAAAATTATTAAAAATCATAAAATTTTAAACTTATAATAAATGAAATATAAATCTACACGAGGTTGGCGAGAAACGAAACCCCTGGTTAAACAGCACAAAGAGAGTAACGGAATGCACAGTCATGCTTGTGTATGGGAGATGAGGACGATGGTGGAGGGGGAAGGGTCGGGGGGGGGGGGGATCCATGTCGGTGGTGGGCAGTCGGTCGCCCCGCCGCCCATCCTGGGGGCACGTATGTATGTTTGTACTGGCAGGAGGAGGGGTGTGTCTGCTTGCGGCGGACGGCGAGCCGACCGGTCCAGGGATCGATGCCCCGCACGTATCATCCCCAGGGGCAAGGGGCGGTGGGTGGTGGGAGGGGAGAGGGGAAGCAACCACTGGCCAATGAACTCACCCACACGTACACACACGCGCGAACACACGCACACACACACTCGTACTCGTGCGTGCCTTCGCGCGCCACACACGCTGTTTAACTTGTGGAGGGGTTTGTCGGTTAAGGTAAGGGGGGGGGGGGCGGGGCGGAGAAGCGTATGCGCATTACCGAACAAGCGCATTCCTGTCCATTTTCCTGGCGAACAACACCGATCACCCTTGACCCTTTAAACAATTTTCAACCCCTGCTGTTTTGAGTCCATCACATGTTTCTCTATGTAATAAATGTTTAAATTGATTTATAAAAATGAATTGGCATGAAAATGCGTAAACAATAGCAACCTACATCAGGAGGAAGTAAGTGATCAATTACCGTGGACGGGTGAACATGAGGAACAGTTACACTAGGGCCACGAATGTCGGCTTCAACAAGATACATAGCCGTGGCTGTTATTTTGACAGACCAACATCATGCTGCCTTTGTTGGGTTAACAAACAAATTTTTACAGTGAAACTTCTTCACAGCCGACAGGGAAGTGGAAGCCACGCTCAGGAGTTTTGGGCAGAGGGTGAGGGGAAGTGGTAAATTGAATAAAGCAGAGTCACACAACTGAAGCACTGTTTGCCGGTTTTTCGTCACCGTTACAATATTGTGAAACTCCAGTGTGAACCTCCATTGTGAAGGTACCTTATTGATTCGATTCATCGCTGGAGTGAATGATTGAAAATTGGGTTTTATCAAATCAAGTGGATGGTTAAGGTGTGAAGTTTCACTTCGAACGCGCGTGACGTTCACGCACCTGCTTCTTTTATAAGTGAATCTTCCTACCAATGTTTCACTACATCAGCTTTAAATGTTTTGCTTTTGTAACAAAATTTTTTTTGTTGCTAGACATGCACTTCATACTTCAGTGCTATTTGTTAAACTTCAGACGAATATCCATAATTGTTATTTTTTTTATTAATTACTTCGTTCTGGTGGTCACACACTACAAGTTAATGTTATTTTCACGACAAGCTCAGTAATGCGTGAATATTAACTGCTATAATCCATTTTTTTTTTTTTTTTAAATATTTGTGTATGAAAATTTGTAGTTAGCCAAAAGCCGCGCGCTGAGTAGCGAGGTGGCTTGGCCCCAACTTGGAGAAAGATGGGATTGGGTTTGAGGGGGGGGGGGGGGAAGAGACCAGATGGTCGGCCATGCGTCGCTATTCTGCTGGCGCCCGTATTCCTGCAGCCTGCTTCCCCCCCCCCCCCTAACACACGGTCGCGCTCGCTCTCAGCTCCCCCTCCTTTCCCCCCCTCCTCAACAAGTCCTTGCCGCACCAAGAACTCGCTCGGAAAGGCCGCAATAAACTCCCCGCACACGGCCCGGGCTAATTAAGGCCCGCGCTCCTCTTGTTTAACCAGCCCTTGTGCTCTTTGCCGCGCCCCCTCTTAAACGTATTTTAATTAATGTTTATTAACGCCCGCCCACCCCCCGCCTGCTACACCGCCCCGGTGACCGTTGTTTTGCTTCGATCTATCGATAGTCGAATTGGAACCGCGCCTCCCGCCGCGTCGCGGGGGCGCACTCCGTGTCCGGCAGCCATTTTGTTTTGTCTTTTGCAGACGGAGAAATGTTTCCAACCAGCCCTGGAACTGAATATTTTAACTACTCCGCATTTTACGGCGATGAATTATGGCTGTTGACGGAATACGATGTCAAATTAATATATATTTTTGGTGAATTTTTAATCTACACTGTGCAATCAGTGTTAGACAATACTACTTATAGGTGGATAATTCTGTAATCTCAGTATAGGAGGCCGCTTTTCAACAGCTTCACGTATGCATTTAAGTGGAAATCCGTGAAATTAATTCCGTCACTTTCTACCAGTACATCCACGAGGAGTAAATGAATAACTATGAAAGTGTGTTGTAAAATAATTTGAGAGCTCAATTTTTTTCCTTTGGCGTCACTTTGATAGTATAAAATAGAATATTCTGTTCAGTGCCTACTAATAAATATATTTTTACTCTCGGGCTTATAGCGTTCATGTTAAACTAAGGTAATTAGAGTAGTACAGAATAACGTTCAGTTAAGATATTTAATTGTAGTTCTTTCATTGACACTATCCAAAAAATTTATTCCTTGCAGTAAAAATCTACTATTTCAAAGCGAATGAAATTATTCTATGCAATGAGACGTTTCGGGCTGAAAATTAACAATGTTACTACTCAACTAGATTTTTTAAGTAATTCACATATTTTAAGTCATTGGTGGTAAGGTAATAGGATTAATTTCATGGAATCAGTTGAAGATAATGTTATGCGAGCAAAAGTTAATTAATCTTGTATCTATCGAAATGATTTTTTTTTGCTTAAAATACACTTTATGAGATGCTACTGAGAGCAATCATTTCAGGGGTTACAATATATACTGTACATGTAAACGTCTTAACGGGAGAATGATTAGTCCTTTGGTTTCCATCCATCAGTTTGATCCCAAATTTTCGGCATTCCTCAAATTTATTGCCATAGAGCCACTGCAGTCTTGTTCTCCGATTCAAAAATTACCACCATTGTGATAAGATTTCTATTGTTGTTTATTGTGATTTTGGGGCTATGCTCGATAAAATCCATATATGTTATTCAAATCCTGTTGAGTCGTAACACTTACAGTACCAAAAACATAAGGACTATAGTTACTGTATTTAAGTGAAAGTCCCTTTGCGTACAAAATACAACAACTTTAAATTTTAAATTTATTTGAGGTAAGAAATCATTTCAGTTCTGGATTTAACTTTGAGATCGATTTCAGGAACCAATTTATTATGAATATTTTCACTTGGCTATCTATGTTATTTTTTAAACCTTTTATTGAATTATCTGAATTCGCTGAAGACGGGAAAAAAATATCTGATTCCGTTTATCTTGACGTGAATTCAATAAACTTCTCTCATGAATGGGTGCTATACCATAGTCACGGTTTTTTGCTGACTGCCTTCTCATTAGAAACATATTTAACATTTACTGCAGGGTTGTACTTGTTTTGTTCATTTATTTAGTGTTTGTGGGTTTGTTACTCGTCCATAACCTTAATTGTATATTATATATATATATATATATATATATATATATATATATATATATATATATATATATATATTAAATAATACTTATAATATATATTTTTGTTTTGATTTTCCATTGCATCTATTGGGTGTAAAGTTTAGCGAAATCATACGTATTTGTTTTAAAATTCACTCATTTGTCCATCTAGTAGTGTAACTATTCTGCGTATTTCAATGTTTCAGAACCTTATAAAATCCCTTGCAAAGAGAGAACCTCTGCTGTTTTATCCACACTAAAACCACAGGGAAAATTCACGCTCGCTTTTACGACACGTTAAATGCATTTTTATCGTTCATAAAGACGCAGCCGTTTACGACCCCTAGCTCCAAGCCCACTGTGATGGGAGTAAGCTGCCCGCAATCCCTGTTCATTACAACAGACTTGGAGTCCTCCTTCGATGTACTCGGGCTGGCAGTTTTTCCCTCGGCTTCATGATTTCCCCCGATGAGAGTAACGTAACACTTTAATGCTTATGCCATAAAAATAATATTCTCTTTAACAGACAACTTATCTGGCATTCGGAGGGAAAAATTACACATATCGCAGTGCCGTGTTATGAACATAAAATAAGACCATGGCAATAATTAACATTTCAGTTCAGAAATAACCACGTTAATGCCTTTTAAAAGCCGAGCTCGTTTTCTTTCCGGCGTTACTTTATTTTGTATAATGATGGAAGAAAGTTTTTCCGCGAGAGATTGGTTTATCTAATTTTATATCTTAAATATTTTTTTTTTTTTTGAAAATTGCCAAAAATATTAAGTAATGTTGACTACAAAATATATTTAAAAATGCATTTATATACAGCTTCTGGTTGTGTTTCACGCTTTGAGTTCGCGGATGCTTCCAATAATCCATATTAAAATAAAAGTGGAAACGATTCGAAACATGTATGGCAAATCTACTCTATTCACAAATATGTAACGTTTCCTATTCATTTAGCTGATTATTTTATTAAAAAATGCTGGAGAGATAAAATAGGTTCATGGGGAGTATATCTAACAATTGTACGGCGGTTTTGCATGTTAATAACGAGAATTACCACGAATATGTCATGCTGCAGGACTATGCGCGCGTCCGAGACATCTCACCCCTGGTCGCAATGTCCAGCTCGCCGAGGGGACGTCCTTTGGAACTTGAACCCTGTACCTCAGTCCATCCACCTCCCGGGCAATGGCCACCCACCTCCTGCGCAGTGGTTATACCCACCTGCTGCACAGTTGCCGCTCACATTATGGTCAGTGTGGCCACTCAATTCCTGAACAGCAGTCACCCACATTCTGGGCAGTGGCTACCCACATCCTGAACAGTGGACATCCATCTCCTGGACAGTGGCCACCCGCCTCCCAAACAGTGGCCACCAACTTCCTGCGCAGTGACCAACCATATACTGGACAGTGGCCACCCGCCTCCCAAACAGTGGCCACCAACTTCCTGCGCAGTGACCAACCATATACTGGACAGTGGCCACCCATATTCTGAACAGTGGCCACCCACGTTCTGGACAGTGCTCACACGCCTCCTGGAAAGTGGCCACCCGCCTCCCAAGCAGTGGTCACCCACATCCTGAGCAGTGGCTACCCACGTCCTGAGCAGTGGCCACTCACTTTATGGTCAGTGGCCACCCAATCCCTGAACAGTAGCCACTCAAATTCTGGACAGTGGCCACTCATCTGCAGGACAGTGGCCACCCACCTCCTACGAAGTGGCCACCCACCTCCTGCACAGTGGCCACCCACCGCTCCTCCCGGGCGGCGACCCAGTTACCTCGACGGTCCACAGTCTTCCCGGAGGGACGGCAAGCAGTCGGCAGTTAAGGGGCCGTCGCCGATAAACGCTGCTCCGGACGGTCGCTGAGGAATGGCGCCAGGAGGGCGGAAGGGCCGTTAGCGAGCGCCGTTAGCGAGGGCGGCAAATAAACCACGAGCGATTATAAACGGGGCTGCGGCCAGGAGTCGCGGAGAGTGGATTGCTCCACTTCGGGATTGCCGAGCGGTGTTGGGGTCTTTAAAGGAAGGGAGGGGGGGGGGGGGGGAGGCGGGAGTCGCTCGGCGGATATTGAAGCGCTTCAGGAGCCAGTAGAAGAATAGAATGCATCCGGGGGTTGTTCTGCACGAAGTGGGTCACTAGCGGTCGACCGAGGGCGCCGTCTAGCGCGTGACGGAGACTGGGCACACTGGCGTGGTCTCAGAGGCTGGAAGATGTATCCGATAAGATACCATAGCTATCGCATAACGGAAGTTAAAACCTTGAACATTAAAAAAAAACTAGTTAAGTCTCCAGTGAGAGCACTATTATTTTTTTTCAATGTGTGTGTTTACCTTTGTTTAGAATGAAACATACAAGTCGAAATACGGCGTAATTTTTACAAAGATTCAGTTTTTTTTAAATTACGAAGAACTTTGTCATATTTTAGCTGTTAATTATTTTAATTATTCATGCGCATTACCATGTTCGCGTATTTGTTAGCGCGTTAGCGCCTTTGGAAAAATGAAGGGAAATAAAACATGATTGATTAACAACTACGTGAATTAACCACAGTACAGCTAATTTTACAAAACTTAATCAATTTAAATATTTTTTTTGGCTTGGAATTACCTTTCATAAGGCACTGCTAATCGCCCAGCCTTTAAATTTATTATATTTTGATTACTCTGATATTTACTTTTGAAAACGGCCTAGTCGTGGAGCGGGGACGAGGGATAACTGTGTGGAACAGTAGCAAGATTTTTTTTACCTTTGATTCGTTATTGTTCCTCACCCTACTCCTCGAGGAGTCATCGCCTCGACTTGCCCGTAGTAATTGCAAAACTTTTCAACACATCGATATATCGCTTAAATCATATCTATACCGGTAAAAAATCGGCCTGAAAATATCGGTACTTCGATATATCGGTCTAACATAAAGTACGAACTTTTACCAATGCTTAGCTTACTATAAAATTATTATTTATCTATATGTGTTATTGATATATTGATATATCTAAGGTAATAAAATTGTATATATTTCTAGCATAAGTGAATACAATTAATTTTTATTTGTTTTTATTTTTTTATAATTATTCAATATTACCTTCTTTATATGTTTTGATAGTGAACTACTGTGGACTCCTATATTTCTCTTTTTTTTTCCCTTCTTCCAAATAACCTTTTTTTTTTCGAAGCCTTCGTTCCACCATTTTATTTTTTCTATCAAATTTATTTACAGATAAGTTCAGTATAACTGTTCTTTTACTTAAAAATATGATTTATTATAAAAAATTCGATATAATCGATATAAATATCGATACCAATTTAATGATATTTCGATATTTCCGATGTATCGATACATCGTCGCCATCGCCTCTCAGCCGCTACTGGCTGTTGGGAATGCCAGGAAGTGCCCCTTGGAGAAGCCGGCGGGCTGGTATCGGCTCGCGAGCGAGGGCGGAGTGGCGGAGCTGCGGAGCGGCGGAGCGGCGGAGCGCGTGCGACCTTGGCTCGGGGGCCCGAGCTAGCGGCACGCGATAGCGCGCCGTGACCTCGCCGGGCCACGGTTCCTTCACCAATTATTTCACTGTTTATTTATTTGTTCGTTGCTCTTATTTTGTACATGTTGCGCAGTTGAAAACGTGGACACCGCCATGTCTTACATTTAACTACGTTTTACATAAAATAAAAAAAAACAAAGAGGTGACACTTAAAAAAATTACTAAACTTTGCTTGCAAGGTCACTGGAAACATGTCAACGTTAATTGTGGCAGGCAGAGGAAGAACACACTTCACCCAGAAGTTTTAACACAAGCAGTGAGTAAAAAAAATAAACGTTTACCTTACGGCGAACGATAATAATTGATATGTTTGCTGCAAACGAAAATCTAGGCCAAGCGCGGCTCCAGAAGGGGGGTGGTGGGGGCGATAGCCCCTTTCGAGACCATTTTTATTGATTAGTGTATATTTATGTTTTCTTAAGTATTTAATTTCATATGTTAAACTTTTATCTCATCAAAAGATGCATGGAGCTACTAAGGTTCTGTATTTGAAACCTGTAATTTTTTAAATAATATTCCAAGGCCAATATCTGACCACTTTCATTTTTTGCAACTACGATCTTTTCTCTGTGCGATAGCCCCTCCCGAAAAGTCATCCTGAAGCCGCCATTGATATAGGCAGCAGCTGTATCGCACGTGCCTGCCAAGGGCGTTCTCAAGGGGTGTGGGGGGGGGGGGGGGGGTTAAGAGAAGGGGTTTTATATACCCCTCTGAATATCATAAGAAATCCTAAACAAAAGGCAGAAATGTGAAAGCAAACTGCAGGCAAAGAGGTTCCATCTCTCTCCCCCCCCCCCCTTCCCACAACACGAAATGAAATTCTGCGTACGTTATTCGGGTCAGCAAGACCCGGGTTTCTGGAGCGAGGGGGGAGGGGGGGGGGGGTTGTAATCATTAACAACATGCAGGCGGGTGAACATTAGGAGGGTGTGTTACTCCGCCTGCTCCCGTAGCACGAGCTGGGGCCTTCTGGCTGCGAGCCAAGAGGGTTGACACACGCGCGCGATTTGCACGTTTTTAAATTAACCCTTTCCCTTAGAGCAGAAACTGCACTGCTGTAATAAGTGCAGTCGAGTGTCCTCCACACTGCTGACGTCTTCATTGTTTGCTGCGGGAGACGTGGAATATTCGTCGTGCGATTCACCCAACCTTTCCCGCTGCCGACAAGACGATACGTTCGTGCAAAAAAAAAAAAAAAAAACCCCGCCCTGGCAAAGTGAATCTCCAGTTGAGACCTCGGGGCGAATCATGCCCGGGGCATGAATACGCCCATGCCCACTCCACCGGCTTCCGGTCTTAATTAGCACCGAGGAGAGGCTCCAAGCGGCGCGCAATGCACAAGAGAGGGGGGAGGGGGGGGGGGGAAGTCGAGGGGGTTAATTAAAACTGCAACCTCGCATGGAGCAAGAGGGAAATAATTTCAAACAAGGGGCGAGCCCCGCAGTAGAAGAGAGGAGAGGAAAAAAAAAACAAGAGATAAAGAACGTAATACAATTAATTTCCCTTCCTTGCGTCGCCCGACCTGTTTATAAATCCCCTTTCCAACCCCTGAAACCTCCTTCCCCCAGAGCCGCACAGTGACTGCTGTTATTGCGAGACCTTTCTCTTCTGGAACCTGGAGGAGTCCGGAGGTGTCTCCAATGCAGTTTACCGAAAATTAAATAAAATTAATTTTTGAAACTTCTAAACGGGATTGTGTTAATTTTCTCAAACAATTCGTCCACAATTGAATGCCCCAAATTGTAATATCCGAATTAAAATTAGGTATTTAATTTTATTAATGTAGGCTACTTAATTTTAATTTTAATATTTGAATTATGCACACAAATGAAAATTGGCAATGGATATTTTGTGTGGCACAATACAAATTCCGTGCGATTAAAAATTTATTTAAATTAATTTTATTATTATAATTGTCGTATTTCAATTTAAATTTGAAATAGCATGCAGTAGTAGTATAATTTTAATTCAAAGAATTTAAATTCCATTTATTTTGTGGCCTAATCAAATTGTTTCCCTGCAATTTTAACGACTTTGAGGCTGAAAAAATGCATTAATGTTTTCTTATACCATAATAAAATTGAACTAAAATTATATCCAGACAAAAAGTCAATTCCACGTTTTTAGTATCCTTTCCTGTATATTTTGAATTAATTTTATGTATAGACATAAAATTATTCTTTTGCAAATATGTATTCAATTGGATATACAAATAAATACCTATTTATGAGGCAAAATATTTGTAATTAAAGATTTTATATGATACATAATTTAATAGAAATAACATTCAAATTTAAAGATCATCTTAAAAAGAATACGTATTCAATTTGATATACAAATAAATTTTTGTAAGGTAAAAAATTTATAGCAATTAATTATATCAATTAATTTTATGTCCAGACACAAAAAATTATTTCATTATTTCTACTCTTGACTGAATAAAAATGGTTTCGGAAACTATTAGTTTCTGTTAAAATGAAATATTGATTGATTTATTTATGTTCACTATTTTTGACAATAAATAAGAAAACGGCGTACCATAAGCATCAGGATTCGATTTAAAACGGGGCGCTTATACAGCCTATATATATACCTACATATATACATACACATACATATACACACACACATCTATACCTATATAACGCTCGACACTCGACAGCCAAAGACAAAAAAATACTCGCTAACGCGTGAGAAAATACAGAGAGAGAGAACAAACGGTTTCGTCTCTCACTCGCACTCCCTAGTCATGACGGAGAGGCCCGAGAATAGCCGAAGACTCTTCGTTTGTGTTTAGTTCACACGTATGCTCGCCCGCACACTCACTAGCCTCACTTTTACAATTCCGCTTTAATACTTTCTCTCCGATATTTCTCGCTCATGTTTGCAAATACGAAGATGGACCTGAGAACATTTTTTGTGTATTTTTTTTTTACCTCTCCGCGACATTTGTTTGAAACCTTTTTCGATTAAATGCCTAGATTCTGAGAAAAAAACTGGTTCAAACCAATTTTTTAAACCATTTTTTCTCCAAAAACTTCACGTCCGATTGCAAAACAAAATTAACACCATTCGATTCAGGGTCATCGAATTAACCTTATATCAAGTTTTCAGGTCTGCTGGTAAAAAGTGCTTACTTTTCCTCTTGTTGACTGGCCTAATAACTAGAGACCTGAAAAATTCGCGGGTTCATTTCGTGTTATGCTAAAATTCAAATAACTATACCTTGGTGCTGCTTCTGCAATTGGTTTACTGTTAATCTGGAGGACTGAGGGCCAATTAGAGACCCTCACTCATAGAAGTGTCGAATCACAGGCCACCCAGTCGAGACGACTCACAAGTCAGCAGCCAATGAACAGTTGGCATTTGCCAGAGTGTGTAAAGGATATTGGAGTCCATCCTGAAGGTCATTGAACCCGCGAATTTTTTTCCGGTCTCTACTAATAATGCCCTGGCTGAGCGGCAGCCAGAGACAGAGCTCAGGGCGTGAGAACGAGCGGGCGTTAATTGAAGGGTGGCACGGCCAAGACGCGGAAAGGGGGGGGAGGGGGTCTCAGTGCCATATATCCAGGGAAGAATTAAGTACGATGCCATACATCAGGAATGAAGATTTCCATCTAAATTTGCGTGGGAATTCGTTCTCCAAGTCTCCTTCTCTGCTCTCCCTCTCTATCTCTCTCTCTCTCTGTCTCTCTCTCTCTCTCTTCCCACGGGCGCAGACCCCATTCCGGGACAAGCTGGGGGATGATAAAAAAAGGTGCAGCCATTTATCTTTCTCGCAGCGGCCGCGTAATTCTGGCCTGCTCCCAAGTTATTACAGCCGCACCGCTGTTCGCCGGCGGCCGGCTATTGTCCTCTAGAAGGTCCCCGGAGGCTGCGTGCCGTCACAACTATCGGCCCGCGCATTCTTCCCTAAGTGTTCTTTGTGGAGTTTCACTTAACATAAGTCTTTCTTTTTTTTTAAAGCCTTTCAGCGAGGCGCGCGAATGTTTAAAGCGATTAAAGTCTTTCCGGCATAAAAGAAGGCCGTGCTTTAAATATCACTTAGATTTATTTATTGTAACATATATGTAGTTACCGTCCTCAAATCTGCGAGTGCAGTCCGAAGAACGCGAGTGGTGTGAGTTCGCATAAACAAAAAGAGACCAAAAAGGATATACCCTACCAAGAATTAAAATTTTATACATATATACACGGTGGTTTTATGACGCATCCTTAGCTGTAAACTAGTACATCTTGTGTTATGCTTTTTCTTGAACAAAGTTTTTTTCCCTTTAGTAAAAAATAATGAATGTTTTTTTCCTTATAATATGTTTAGCACCACAAAGCATTATAAACAAACAAAATACAAACGGAGAGCTATGTTCTTTCAAAAACAAACAATTAAAAAATATTAAATCAGATTTTGCTTATATAGACCTGGAGGTCTCATTCGCTGATGTATGCAAAGTCGTCACAAGGTCAAATCTGGCGTCTGCCGGCCTTTATTTGTAAGTAAATGGTTGAGCAAAGCTTTAATCGAAAGGCAATCGAGAAGGTTGATATAAAGAAGTTTGCAGCAGCACACACTGAAAGAAGCACAGAAATCTGAATGTTACAAATTAACCTTTTGTAAACCAGCGCAACAAAAACCACTGGGGAGTTATTATTAGTAGATTTAAATTGAACACTAATTCTACAGTGTACCACTTACTCTGAATATCTAATTTATTGATTTTGATGACAACCTCCTTTGCAAAAACTTCCATTGTGAATACAACCCCTAATGATATAATGAACACAATAATACATCATGTAGTAAATACGAGCTGTGATGAATACAATCTATAATGAATACAAACTTTAATAACTTTAATCTAAACAATAAAACCCTTAATGAATACAATATGTAATGCATACTAAGTGTAGTGCGAAAACCTCTTATGAACACATTGTATAATTATTACAAGCTCCAGTAAAGAAAAACCTCTAATGAATACAACATCCAGTTAAAAACCTTCAAGTGAATAGAATCTGTAATTAATGCCATATGAAATGAATACCACCTAGAATTGAAACCACCTTCACAGAAAAGCAATTCCCAAAGTTAACAACTTTAATAAACACCATCTCTAGAATGTTTATAACTTTAAATAAATCTACATCTAGAGAAATTGGGTGATACTTAAATGTCGACCACGATATGAGAATTAACGCACGCATATGTAAGCCGTAAATACGTAAATATTCACCTAACCAGCTGAGACGCACGAAAGCCCTAATTAAATTACTGTAAATTATGGTTGCGTTCTACGAGACGTGACACAAATAAATGCGCGTATATTTCAGGCCTTCGTTAAGAGGCCGGTAGTGCAGACCGGTAATTAGGGCCGTGGTATTTGTTTGGGGCTGCGAGCAACGAACTGATACAGGCATCGCGCCCACGTGCCAGCACGCGATTGGGCGCGGCTAATTAAGCCCTTCCCTCCAGGATAACGAGGCTTGGCAGGGGCAGAAGGGGGCGGGAAGGGGGTCCTTAATTGCACGCCTCGCTTTCCCGGAGCCCCGATGTGCTGATGAATATTGGAGCGAAGGCGTGCATGAGCCAAGCCTGAAGACTATGAAACCACGTGCGAGAACACACGTGGATGGTCCCGGAGCTACCTGCGTCCCTTGCTGGGGTTTGGAACTAGAGTGCCCTGGCTCTTCCCAGCTGTGGTTGGTGGATCTCTGGCGGGAAATGCTGTTGGAATGGAGGCCACCTGGTGGCTCTGGGGCGGTGGAGTCAAGCTGGAGGGACAACATTGCTGGTACGGCACAGTACTGGCGAGAAGTCCTGACTCTGCCAAACGCCAATGGTCGTGGTTGGCTTCGAGGGAGCGTGTGGTGGCCTCCTCTTGCTTCAGGAGGGCTCTGGACCAGAGAAAGGTCCGCGGTGTGGTCGACAGTAAAAAAAGACTCGTTACAAAAGACACGCGACCCAGGTGGCAACCACGGATGACCGAGATGATCCAAGCCATGTCCTGTTCCGAGAGGGCCCGTGGTCTTTTGAGTGGCGAAGTCACTCGTCGCTAGGTCAAAATCAGTTGTTTCACACGGGTGATTATTGCTCAGTTCAAATTCTCGACATACCACCAGCGGCTACTTTATGTTGGATGGGCAGAACGAGCATTGCTCGTGAGAGAAATTTTCTGCGTCAGCGAAATTTATCGTAAGTCGTCGGCGTTGAGTTACTTTTTGATAACTTTATCACTTAAACAATAATTAAATTATATTTATTTTGCAGCGATGTTTTAATGTATTTTCATTCAGATTTTCTTAATGGTCTCGTCATTCATATCCTGACTTTTTAGATCCAACTTCATCGGTTGTGAGTGTTTGAGCCGATATTCTCTGGATGCGGACTGACTGCTCGGGTGAGCACTCCGCTCTCGTGCGTGATTGCCAACTGTGCGCGAATATCTTTCCCTGGCGAGGGGGAGCACGTCGACAAATATCCCTAATCCGCGATTCTATTCCGCAGGACGATCCGCCTCCCCCCCCCTCCCCCAACTCACCCCTCCCGCGCTCTCTGACGGATGACGAGCCTGATATCCCGTCGCCCGGAATTTAGTTCTTGAGCCGTCGCACCTGAAACCCAAGCCAGTCGCCGGGAATGAAGATCGCTTTGTCAAACGCCGAGATGAGAATAACCCCCGCGAGGCGCGTCTCAGCATCCCCTCCCCTCCCCCCTTACCCTGTCATTCACCACGGATTTATTGATTACTCTTTTTTTTGTCCCTCGCCCCCCCCCCCCCCCCCCGCGATACCCTGGAGACACTTGCTATTCAATCTCGAGGGCCCAGGAATCCGGAAGGAGCAGATTGAAGGGTCTCTTTTGAAGAGACGCTTCGCTCCAGGTGCTAACACCGGCGCGCCGCATTCCGCGGAGACGCCCCAGTGCAGGCAGATGAAGAGAGTGGAAGTAGAACGGTATCCGAGACGGGTTGACTGGGGTCACTGGAGTTATCGCACGGATTATATTAGTTCAAGCTTAATCGGCACAACCTATTGAACCCCAGTTCGTTTCTACTGGAAAACTTCACGTTATTCACAAACTGCATCACTTCTTGTCCTTTTCCCTAGTGTAAACCAGTTCATTAATTTAAAATCCATCCCCGTGTTAGCTCCTTTTATTTCAAGGAGATTTAATTAACACGAAATAATTTTTGTTTCTCTCACACGTCTTCGCATTTATTTGCCGGCAAATAAAAGAAACATACGAATTCGCCAGCTTGAGACCATCGCGTAAAGTTTCGTGAGTTACACTCGCCCGTGTATTTGATAAAGCCTAGCAGAGCGACTCTACAAACATTATATTTTTAAAATATGGCATGGTCCAAACAAAGGATAATGAGAGCGAAATTGTGGAACCTACGCTAGGTTATTGGTTAGGTGCAAAGGAAGCCTGTGCGAGCAGAGCATAAAACAAAATAAAATAAATCAGCAGCAACGGAAACCAAAACAGCTTAACTGCTTTCGTAAGAAGGAAGATTAAACTATATTTGGAGTGCGTTGCATAAAAAAAAAGGTTATCTTAGGGCAGACGTTTTTAATCTAGGTCTTAATCCTTTTTTATATAAATTATGAGCCAGTGATGTCATAATCAATGTAAAATTACTTTATATTCTTTGTGACTACTGTCTGGCGAATAAGTAAGTACTTCAAAAGAATGAATGTTTCAAAATGGCTAAAGTAATCATTTTACATACAATTTTTTAATTTGGTCTGAACCATCCTACAACACGTAGTAATTTTATGTAGCAGTACCTATGTACTAAGCGTATTCTAAAGCGGTATTAATTTCAAACATTTCACGAGATTAAAGTAACATTCTAGGAAGTGAAACAGGTTTCAATCCCATGAAAGAGTAATTTGTGATTTGTCTTCCGTAATTCTGTTTGTGTATATACATGTCATACAGCATCCTCTCATTAGTAACTGTTATAGTGACTTGTGACGCTGTACTGGCGTTGAACTTTTTTTTTGGAAAACAAAAAAAATGCGAATATGAATTATGTAACTTTATCGGTTGTAATATTGAGTTTATGAGTAAGAATTTCAAGGAAATTCGGGGTGTATATATATAAAAAAATGTTAATTTTAAGGAATTTTAAGGGGGCGACTTACTTACATCGGTTTTCTTCTAGCGTGTGTACATGTAGTTATACGTGCAGAAAGGAATATATATATTTTAAATATTATAGTACAAATAGAATGAATTTCGAAGAACACAGAAATATGTTGTAACTATCATTGATGTCACGTTGTATATAGTCAAAACATTGAATGCTGAGAAGGCGCTAATATTAAATAATTATTATGCAATTGTATATTCTGCGAAATATTTGCTAAAATTTCTTCACCAAACCTTCTTGTATGTAAATCAAGAAGTCTAATTCACGAAAAGATTTCAAGAGTATTTTCTCCGCGTGAACCCGGTTCGCCGTCTAATATTTGGCTCCTGCTCCCTCCTGTGTGACGTGCCCGCTGACTAGGGGCTTAGCCCTCGTGACGTCACCAGCCCGGGGAGATTACCCCGTGGGGTGGGGGGGGGGGGGAGTTTCGAGACCGGCTTGAAAGGCGGGGGATGGAAATTGCGAGCATTCTGCTGTCGCGGCGTGTATCCCTACAGTAATTACTTGTCAGACGGGAAATAGAACGACGAGAAAATACAGGAAAAAAAATTTTCTTCTGGTTATCTTCCTGTCTCTCTTTCCACGTTTACAGAAGATGCACGGAACAAGATTGCGAACAGGCAGATGAAGAAAAAAATAATAATATTCTTGGATAAGGTTTCTTTTGGTAATATTTTTACGTTAACAATTACACTTTTTGCCCCTAAGCAATACCCAAGGTTTTTTAGGTTCAACTCTTTTTTAAAATGTATTTTCATTTCCGTTTCGTTTTCCAAAATCTAGCTGAAGAAATCGGGGCGATCAAGGTCGTATTTGCCGAGATGAATAAACAGAATGAAACATAATTAGACCAAAAAACTTCATTAGGAAAGACATAATTGAACACACTGACACGCTCATTATCCCCGTCTTTCCCAAAACTCAAGCGAAGGCACAAGCACAGCTACAGACACAGGCTCAGGCTAAGGTTTAAACTCAACTACAGGCGTAGTACCAGGCACAGCTACAGGCAAAGTACAGGCAAAGGCAAGGTACGGGCACAGCAGGCTCAGACACAGATACAGGAAACGTACAGGCACAGGCAGCCACGGGCACATGCAAGGCATGGGCACAAACCCAGGCACAATTTCAGGCACGAGAACAGGCAAGACACGGCCACAGGCTCAGGCAAAATTACTGGTAAAGTACAGTCACAGGCAGTTACGGGCACATGCAAGGCATGGGCACAACCCCAGGCACAATTTCAGGCACGAAAACAGGCAAGACACGGGCACCGGCTCAGGCACAGATACAGGAAAAGTACAGGGACAGGCAGCCACGGGCACATGCAAGACGGGCACAACCCCAGGCACAATTTCAGGCACGAGAACAGGCAAGAAAACCGGAAACAGGCTCAGGCACAGATACAGGAAAAGTACAGGCACAGGC
Organism: Bacillus rossius redtenbacheri; assembly: GCF_032445375.1. Taxonomy (NCBI): domain Eukaryota; kingdom Metazoa; phylum Arthropoda; class Insecta; order Phasmatodea; family Bacillidae; genus Bacillus; species Bacillus rossius. The sequence continues at coordinate 7,479,979 of NC_086334.1, forward strand.
AGGCACGTGCACCGGCTCAGGCACAGTTACAGGCACAGCTACAGGCACAGGCAAGGCACGGGCACAGTATCAGGCACAGTTACAGGCACAGGCACAAGCTCAGGCACGTGCACAGGCAAGAGAGCGCGGGGACCACGGTGGCAGGGTGGTCAGATCACTCGCCGTCCACCAAAGAGGCCTTGGTTCGCGTTCCGGCGGGTTCGGGCGCTGAAATTACATTTACGAAGTACGTCAATTTATGCTTTTTCGTGATTTACGAATCCCATCAAGTTAAACCTCGTCCGTCCGGACTAAATGGGACCTACTCAATTCGGGCAATCGAAAATTATGGATAATCCAGGTAATATTGATAATAAGCAAAATAAAATCCTTAAAGCTTGCCGTTTATCACGATAAGAAATTAAGTTTTGTAACCAAAATACCTAGTAAATATGCTCTGTATTGTTTACGAGACATTAGAAAATTGTAAAAATTACTTTTCACGTCATTCCTTAGCAAAGAATTCGTCCACTTTCTTCTGTTTCAAACACGTGTGGCGGTTAAATGAAACACGGTGACGCAAGTCGTGTTGACGATGTTTGTCAGCTGGCGCGTTTACTTAAAAAAAAGAAATAAATAAAAAAAATTGCTGTAATATTACCATCCATACAGGAACTCTACATTGAATCAAAGTAAAAAATAAAATTTTAGCGTTCTTAAGGTTACGTTCTAGCTTACGTAGTTAAAAGCATGCGAGCATTAAACAAAAATGTCTACAAATCTGACCCAGATTATCCGTAGATCCGTCTCAATGTGGGCCGGATAAAACGAGGCTTGTTTATTTAAGGTGATATTGAAATATGTAATTTACTTATTGCTTAAATTTTTTTTCCAACCTTAATTTATGAGGGGAGGAGAATATTTTTTTTATAATGAACAAACAATATTAGTTTACTGATTATGCATAAATATATTCGTATATTACAGTTGTAAGCGGAATTTTGTTGAGAGTTTCACTTGATACTGACTGGGCGCAATATTGTTCTAAATCTCGGTGGTTATAGGCTCGGTGGTTGTAAGGAACAGAACTAGCACACGTGTTTTTTTTTTTTTTTAGCCATTTTAAGTCTTCTAAAAATACAGTTCAAAAAACGTAATCCGAAATCAAAAGTTACTTTTCGGCCCCTCCGCGAATTCTTAAATGCTTTTCGTAAGCAGACCCCACTCAGATATGGCGTCTTGATGTGAGCCTTTGGACATACGCCATTGGTAAGCACATGTATGTCTGTAGAGGAAAACTACAAAAACACAAATTAAGCAAAAAAAAATGCTGCTGTCAACAGGATATATACAGACAACAGCAATTTTTTTGCTTAATTTGTATTTTTTTGTCTTTTGTGTTTTTTGTAGTTTTCTTCTACAGACATACATGTGCTTAGCAATGGCGTATGTCCAAAAGCTCACATCAAGTCATGCACTCCCATTGCACAATTATTTCAAAGATAATATCGGATATGGCGGGTGGTTTTGAAATAGCGTAGATTTTTCCTGAAGCTCTGCGCACCGTGTGTGTGCCCGGGCGGACGGCACCCTTGAAGGGGCGATCACACGGCTAGACAAGGGCAAGTAGTTGCATGCTCTACGCGTGTGACAGGCCGCGGTGGTTCCAAGCACTAGCCACGCGTCAGCGCCGGGCTCGAGACGCCAGCAGCAAGGCGCCTCGCTCGCCAATTGAATCGCACTACCCCCTCCCCACTCCCTGTAACGCTCGCGGCCACACGCTCGGCATTAGACTTGCTAACGACGCCCTGAGGCGAGGCTATCGCCCCGTGGAAGAAGTGGCGCCTCGCACCAGATAGCTGACCCCACGCATGGGAGACCTGACAGCATCCTCGTGTCATTAGCGGGGCGAGCACCAACCTAACGCTACAGGGCCGCAATAAGTGCAGCGATAAGGAGCGGGGCTGTCGTTTTAAAAGAACGCTAACTATGCGTTGCAATGCCGCAATCAATAAATATATATATTTTTTCAATTTTGTTTGAAGTAGGCACACATATACAATATTATCTTTGAAAGATTTGTGCAATGGGAGTGCATGGCTTGATGTAAGCTTTTGGACATACGCCAATGATAAGCACATGTATGTCTGTAGAAGAAAACTACAAAAAACCAAAAGAAAAAAAAACACAAATTAAGCAAAAATTGCTGTTGTCAACAGGATATATACACCACATAAGATTTAATACAGGAATATTATGTGGTGTATATATCCTGTTGACAACAGCAATTTTTGCATAATATGTGTTTGTTTTTGTCTTTTGGTTTTTTATAGTTTTCTTCTACAGACATGCATGTGCTTAGCAATGGCGTATGTTTAAAAGCTTACGTCAAGTCACACATATACAAAACATCTCGCTATCTCTCTATTGTTCTCTATCTCTCTATCTATACATCTCTATATCTGTCTTGATTCCTCTCATTCTATATATATCTTTACATCCTCCTTTATGTCTCTCTACCTCTCTTCTCTATATAACTTTATATCTATAGCTCTATATATCTACCTATCTTTCTATCTTTATATCTCCCGCTGTCTCTCTATTTCTGTATCACTCATATATCTCTATCTATCTTTTATATTTAATTAAGTTCAGTCATGCGTGCGCTCTCATACAACGAAAAACACAAGAACAACCGCTAAACTATATGAAATACACACATTTTTTTAAACAACTCGCGCGCCACCTATTCTACGTTAGCTCACCTAGGCAATAAGTTTCCTCGTGTATGCAAAGTTCCACCAAACTCGGATGAATGGTTTAGGAACGCATAAGGGAAAAACAAACAAACATTCATTTTTTTATGTATACTTACAGATTACGTATTTTTGCTCCAGTATTCTTGTTCACATTATTATGCCTCTGTCTGTGAAGTTACACTTCTAGCGCATGTGAAGGCAACGCACACATTTATTTTTGAGGGCAAGTTCTGTAAAATGCTTCATCGCGCAAGCACTGCGGTTGTTGGCTTTCGTCGCCTCCAGATCAACGCTACGTGTTGTCTGCTTTCTTTAAATATTTAGGTACATACATATTACTATAACGTTTTTGTTGAACCAACAATTTCTGTGTTTCTACATCTGAATATTCTTTAAAAATTTTTACGGTGCAGGCTTTTCTTCAGAGAGGCGCTCCTTCAGGACTTAGATTTGAGTTCCTACCATTTTTGGTGTGAAATTAAAGAAAAATGTAAGCTACGTTGAATGCCTGCGTAAAAACAACTTATTAAAATATCCTGGTAGTTCCACACAAACTTTCGGCAAAAACGCTCACTTTCAGTAATTTTCTGTCTCAACACAAAACACGTTCTGAATGAAAAAGACTAAAAAATATATTTATATTTACGCGCGCGGAAAGTTTTATGAATGGTTGTCCTAATGAGACACCATTCATAGCTCTCGAAAATAATAAATGAAAACTCTTTTGTGTAATTTCTGTGAAACGTCTGGTGACCATTCTCAGCTCGTCAGTGTCTCACTCCACAACGTTAAGAATATTTTTTTGTTGTTTTTTTATTTTTATGAAATATATTTTTTTTAAGAAAACTATACAATTTTAAAAGCATAAGGCAAGGTGAGGAATAAAAATACGAAATTAATGCATGTTGTGTAACCATCACGTTGAACACGTTTAGGGTACATATAATTTAAATTCAAAACGCCTTTCTGTGTTTGTAATGCTTGCAACTATAAAACGTACAGTTTTCCCCGACCACTAAAGCGTGCTTGGGCAGTTGCGTGGGCAGGGGCGGTGGACGCTGCGAGGTGTGAGCGCTAAGGTGCAAGGTCCGAAGCCAAGAAAGAGAGAAAGTTGTCCTCCGACGCGACGGGGGTATCAGGACTTCGCCCCAAGACGCACCGGGTCTTTCCTCCACCGCCCGTATATTTCACCAGATTACACAACTTGCGTTGAGTTTTTTTTTGTTTGTTTTCGGTTCGTTCTTCCTCTCGTCCCTTTGTTTGCCTTTCCCTTTATCTCCGCCTCCTCGCCGCATGCCCGCTACCCCCCAAGGGGTTATGTCCGTCAAGTGGGCCCGGTCACATTTCGTCGGGAATAATTTTTTTTCAAAATTCGTTAGTGCTACGTTAGTGCTGGTTAGTGCCGAAATTTGGTCGTTAGTGCTCCAAAATTGCAACTTTTATGGCCGATTTAGTGATCCGGGCTGGCTTGACGTCAAGCTGGCCCGGAAACATAGGAAAAGCACAATACGGAAAATTCAATGAATGCATTCGTTAGTGCTACGTTAGTGCTGGTTAGTGCCAAAATGTGGTCGTTAGTGCTCCAAAATTGCAACTTTTATGGCCGAATTAGTGATCCGGGCTGGCTTGACGTCAAGCTGGCCCGGAAACATAGGAAAAAGCACAATATGAAAAATTCAATGAATGCATTCGTTAGTGCTACGTTAGTGCTGGTTAGTGCCAAAATGTGGTCGTTAGTGCTCCAAAATTGCAACTTTTATGGCCGATTTAGTGATCCGGGCTGGCTTGACGTCAAGCTGGCCCGGAAACATAGGACAAAGCACAATATGAAAAATTTAATAAATGCATTCGTTAGTGCTACGTTAGTGCTGGTTAGTGCCGAAATTTGGTCGTTAGTGCTCCAAAATTGCAACTTTAATGGCCGATTTAGTGATCCGGGCTGACTTGACGTCAAGCTGGCCCGGAAACATAGGAAAAAGCACAATATGAAAAATTCAATGAATGCATTCGTTAGTGCTACGTTAGTGCTGGTTAGTGCCAAAATGTGGTCGTTAGTGCTCCAAAATTGCAACTTTTATGGCCGATTTAGTGATCCGGGCTGGCTTGACGTCAAGCTGGCCCGGAAACATAGGAAAAAGCACAATATGAAAAATTCAATGAATGCATTCGTTAGTGCTACGTTAGTGCTGGTAAGTGCCGAAATTTGGTTGTTAGTGCTCCAAAATTGCAACTTTTATGGCCGATTTAGTGATCCGGGCTGGCTTGACGTCAAGCTGGCCCGGAAACATAGGAAAAAGCACAATACGGAAAATTCAATGAATGCATTCGTTAGTGCTACGTTAGTGCTGGTTAGTGCAAAAATGTGGTCGTTAGTGCTCCAAAATTGCAACTTTTATGGCCGATTTAGTGATCCGGGTTGGCTTGACGTCAAGCTGGCCCGGAAACATAGGAAAAAGCTCAATATGATAATTTCAATAAATGCATTTGTTAGTGCTATGTTAGTGCTGGTTACTGCCGAAATATGGTAGTTAGTGTTCCAAAATTGCAAGTTTTATGGCCGATTTTGTTGTAATAAAAATGCGACCCAAAACTATCTAATGTAATTACTGTATATGAAAGAAAATATTGATTAGGGGCAACTGTTGTAACTTTGAATATTGATTTAAAGGTAATATATCAGTGTTGCCAGCTATAAGTACTTACCTTGTGTCAAAACTCCCTTGGATTTTTTTAAATAACAATTTACGTGTATTAATTCAAACGTTTAACCGACTGTCGGACTCATACAGTCATTATATACATCCCAAACCATTAGTCGCAGAAGTTAGGAAATTTAGATTCGACTTTACCTTGATTCTCAGCCGTGAATTTTACTTGTTTGGTAGATTATTTGCCCTCGGTTTACGGAGTCTAGGAGAAAGTTTTCTCCATTAAAGTGCAACCACGTTAGACTGTAGTATATTTAGTTCATGTGTTCAGGGGGTCAAAATGACAAAAAAATATTTAATATTGTTCTAATGCCTAAGTTACGAATTTAAGTGATGATCGCTATTTTTTTTTAATTTTAGAAATAATTTTCCTATACACCTGTTCAGAATTACAACAGCATTGTAACTACGGTTTCATTTTAGTAAAGTTCAGATTAATTTCCCAGAAAACAGTTACGAAATTGGTAAATTCTCTTTTCATGAACAAAAATAGAGTTCTTGCACAAGTCAGAATTTGTTTTGAATTTTTTGAATAAATTATTTTATTTTCAATATTTTTTGTTATTTTTTTTTAAATTCTTTTTTATGTGATTTATTCATATCTGGTAAAAGTGTGTTGGTTTTCTCCGGTTGCTCCTGGTTATTCCTGTCTCTACTTTGAAGGTTTTCTCCATGTAGGGTAATCCTGGTTTTTCATTTAGAGACTTCTGCTGATGTTCTCCGAGTGCTTCTGGAATATCTAATAAATTAATCTGTACCCGGAAATTAATTTTTACTTAATGAATCATGCAATTTATTTAGAGTTGTTTTTAAATAATGAATTTCTGCTACTAAATTATCGATAAAATGAGTTTTTTTTAATCTGGTGGATTTTAAAACAAATAACACCTATTACTCAGTCGAATGATGAGCCTTGAGACTGCTGAAAAGTACTAACATGAAGGATGAACTTCCTTCGTCTTGGTGTCAAGCGATCGATAGTGCGCATCCCGCATCCCACATAAACGAAATAAATAATTTTTTTACCTACCAAAACACGTAACGTCATCCGTTGACATAAATCAGAACTACTTACAACAAGTTCCTTTGCATGAGAGAACCTACATCTCGCTGATGAAGTATTAAAAATATTCTATTTAAGTAACTGTAGCAATTGAAAACTCTCAATCTGCATCTGTCATTAAACGTAGAAAGCTAACATGTATCGTGATTCGTTGTCTGATTTTGTAGCGAAAGGATACAGGTGTATGTTTTGCAGCAATGAATTTATCGTGAGAAAGAATGGTAGACAACACGAGAAGAATAACTGTGCTAAAAATCCTCTACGGAATATGAAAATTTGTGTTTGATGTAGCAAGTCGTTTACGCGAAGAGAGAGCTTAACAAGACATGAAAGAACTTGTAGCGTCATGCCTGCTTACAAGCTAAAGGACAACGATGGATCTACTAATCTAAAGGAGAGTAATCTGTATTATGTCAACACTTTTACTTGTCTTGAACGAGATTATGATCACGACTCTTCCGATCTCGGCAAAGAGCTTAAATTGAAGGATGAAGATGACTTGTGGAAGTATGAAAACAATGGAAGAATCGTTAATATGAAAAATGAAAATACATTCAAGCCCATATAAAGTACGTCCACCATACTTTGGAACAATGATGACTACTTAAAAAGGAAGCTTGAATTCGACGAAGAAGCTTCGACGTCAACAATTTCGAAATCTAACAATAATCTTTGTAAAGATGCTGACTTCTACTATGATGGCGTCAGTGACTCTGTGGCTGGTGACCAAATTAAAGACTGTGATAAAGCACCTAAAGCTAGCAAGTTCGAAAGCTTTGGTGAAGTTGTGATTCCGAAACGCTGGAAACATCGTGATAAAATAAATAATTCAGATTAGGTTTATGATGACAATAGTGATCTCAATAATAACATATATGACAAAGTAGCCTCCATACTTAAAGAACTGAGGGTGACTGGCTACATAGAATAATCACGTCTTGTTTAACTTGTATGTCAATAAAATTGAGAAATAAATAATTTAAATTTAAAAATCTTAGGTCTTATTTCTTGTAATCTGATTTCAAACTAATACTTAGTTCTCGTTATTAAGCTTCCTTTTTTTCCATTGAGTTTTTAATATTGTGCTTCCTTTTCGCTGATTGTTCTTACGATTAATATGCTTCCTATTGTGCTGCTTGTGCTTCTTATTGTGCTGCCTGTGCTTCCAAATTGTGCTGCCTGTGCTTCCAAATTGTGTTGCCTGTGCTTCCTATTGTGTAATTCTAAGGATGTATCAGGACTCGTTTAGCTTTGTGGTTTAGAGATGTCTGGTATATACGACCAACTTTATACCTGGTCTGGATGTTATTTCAACAACATTTTAATTTTTATCAGCAAGTATTTTGTATCGAGTCGTTTTTCGTGTAGATGCTAATTAATAAACCTTAAAAAAATTAAAATGAAACATATGTGTAATACGAAACTGAATGTGAAATTTATTTTATGTTTAGTAACTCTTTTCCGTGACCGAGTATCGAACCAAGGATGTAAATCTACCACTAGTATAAGTTAATTAATTTGTTAATGTATCCATGATTTTTAAAATTTTTCCCGAGTTTCCAGGGCAATAAATATAAATTTCCAAAATGGCGGTCATAATGGCTTATAGGTGGTTGGTAGGCTAGGAAACTAAGTTTATTTCAGGATTAAATGTAATTAATAATTTTTTTACATAAAACTAAAACATTTGCATCATCCAGGGTTCGAACCAAGGACAGGAATCGATAGCATCGATCGGTATATTAATTGCAGATTTTTTTTTATTTTTGGAATTTTCCAAAAATTTTTAGCTAAATAATTACGGATATACAAGATGGTGCCCAAATTTCAAAATGGTGGGTATCGCAGTAATAATAAATAATTACTGTACTCGAATAGTCATAAATAAACTTACATTGTGGTGGCACACTTATACAGACGAAACAAGATGGCTTCCTCCAGCAGACGAAAATAGATGGCGGTCATGACGTCATATTAGATGACGATATATGTAGGGATAGGAAAAATTCGCGGGTTCATTTCGCGACAGGCTAAAATACAAATAGTTACACCTCAGTGCTGCATCTGCTACTGGCTCACAACTCACCTGGATGACTCTGGGCCAATTAGAAACGCCCGACCAAAGCTTTATCGAATCACAGGCTGCTACGTTGGGACGTCTCACAAGACGGCAGCCAATGGGTGTGTGGCATTTGACCGAGTGTACGTAGAACTATGGAGTTCATCCTGCAGGTCATTGAACCCGCGAATTTTTCCTATCCCTAGATATATGTATTGGCATTAGTGGAGGGAGGTCAGTCTGCCAGTAGCCTCTGTGGAGGAACGACCTTTCGCCATCTTTTTTTGACCTCGTCATGTTCGAACCAAGGACTCCGAGCTCCATGACGTAAGTGCGTTTTTAAACAAAATTTTTATTCAATATGATTATTTATTTTTTTATGTAAATTTTAAATTTTTTCCCCGTTTTCTAATATAAAAAACGGATTTCTAAGATGGCGGCCGTAACGGAAATTGCAACAGTGATGTCATAATCCACGATGACGTCTGTGGCTAATCGGATGCTTGTGTGGATTGTAAGCCTCAAAGTGAATTATTTTAGTTGCTGGCATTTTTGAGAACTAAATCGGGACATTTTCCCACATAACTGGTAATTTTCCCTCGAAATAGTGAATTTTTTTATTCAGATTTTTTGGGTTATTTGACGGGATTTTTTTCTGAAAATAAAATCTTTGGCTGATTTTGGCCAATTTTGAAGGTCAAAAGGTCAAAGTCTAGGTCAAAGGTTAAGGTCATCCATGATGGCCGACGTGACATCAGAATCCAAGATGGCGGTCGGCACCTCAGCACCTCACCCTGGCCCTGGCGCTTTAGGAACTATTATATGCTACTATAGAACAGCATAGTTCCGGGAACGAAATTAAAAATAAATTCTATTTAAAATAAAATAAATTGTCCCACATTAGGTCACAGAATTAACTTTAATATTTATAGTTTATATCTATACAACTTCACAGAGGACACCACAGTTTCGATATCATAATTAAAAATGTTTTTATTAAAATACAATTGTGTAATATAACTTCACATAAATACATTTTGTTTTTTAAGAGTATTGAGGTCCTAGAGATTTTTAATGAACATCAGATCTTTCGCGAACGTTATTTGACCGCAAAATGGCACACAATTGTATAATTTCCGTAAAAATTTTCCTTTTTGTCCCTTTTTATAAATAAGAGTCAAAAAGAAGCCACGATACTCATTATTTCCTCAAAAAAAATTCAAAAAGAAGCCACATTTCCCGAAAAAAGCGTTCAGACGCCAAAAAACCCTTTTTCATTTGTTACCAGTATGCTTACACAGTTACCCTTCTGTTATTATATCGCTTTATAATCATGCCTATGACTGATTTCGAAAGCAAAGATCTTACGTCCTTATAAATTCATATTTATTGGCTGAACAACATACATATGTGCACAAATCATCCGTTTTAAAACAACATGCTTCATTTCGTAACTAAACGACTTACGCTATTCAAATTTCAAATGCAGATGTTCATTATAAATGCAACTTAAATAATCGTGCATTTTAACGCAAGTTTCTCTAAAAGCATACCTTAGCCTAATTTCGTAACCAAAACATTTTTTTCCCTTTAAAATTAATCGCAAGGCCCAGTCAAAATACACTCATTATAAATAAACCATTTTAACATAACATTCTCTATAATCATACACATGTATAATTAATTAACCAAAACACTTAAACCCTTCAAATTTAATACGCAGATGTTAATTACAAAAACTTTATTTGTTTAGAAATTCTGTAAAGTGAAATAATAACAAAATTACTGATGGACAGGTGGCTTTGAGGTTTCAAAAACATACTGTTAATATTGTTTGAATGAATTTGTGGCTTATTTTTGGATTTGTTGTATCTTTTGTGGCTTTTCAGGGTGATTAAGTGATAATTTGATGTTTCTTTTTGTTTGTTTTCTTTAAAAATGGGCAATTAGGTTTTTTTAAAATATATCTGATAATCGTACAATAGTTCGTGAAATTATGCAAAATTTACGCTATATATGTATATACAGCATTAATATATGCGTGAAATTAATTAATATTTGCCCACGATTAGGTTAATATATGATGCTGATATATGCAATTTAGTGGCCATTTTTGCAATTCCAACACGACCACCAGCTGATTTCAATAATCTTCACTATTCATGTTGCTCCGGGACATACTTTTCCTATTTGCTTAAATAAAATTTAAATAAAATCTTTGCAACACTGCACACATTTGGAAAGTCAACAATGTCTCACCACAGCTCATTCTACAAAATATAATTTTTCCCGTCTTCTCTATCACCTGCTGTTATACATGTCACATATATTGGAAACAAGCAGTTACTCATTTCGTGATAAAAATTCATGCGACATATAAAATAAAAATAACATACACAAATACATTTAACATAACCATTATAAATTCAAAATAATTCATATATACATGTATATACTTTAAATACAAAATATGACATAAAGTAAAGTTTATTAGGGCTACTGTTCTGAGAAAAACATTAATTTTATTACAGAAACATAGCACATGAACATGGAACATAACATGCCTGTGATTAAATACCTCGATATAACCTGATTATAATTTACAAATTAGGGGTTAGTATGTAGGAAATAACAATTCATGAAATGTTTCGACATATTTAAATGGCGTACACAGAATGTTTCCAAAGTGGCATGTCTCATCCTGCTTGATATTCTCATGACATGAAGAAAAATTCTTAAAAATATATATACATAATTAGTAAAGCTTCTATTCCTAAAAAACTAACTTAAAATCCAATATAAACAAAAATTTGTGGAAAAACATTGTTGGCTGACATGAACTTCGCATTTTTCAAATCGTCATAGCATTCCCATACATCATTTAACCCTTTGCAATGGACTCTGTAGTGGCCTATGAATAGTTCTGTTGGAGGGGGAATGAATTCCACAACTGCTTTCAATTTGAAGGTTTTATTTTGTAATTTTAAAGTTGAAGGAATGTCCTGAAGATTGCACATTGAAGGTGATCTGTCATTTTCATGGTAGTATTCCAAAAATATTATCTTGTCATTCACATTGCACTGTATTGTTGTGTCTCCATTACAAAGGAAATGTTTCGACATTAAGGGGTTGTACTGCTTGTGTGTTTCTGGCACATCAACGTGGTTGGGTAATATGGAGTAGCATTTGCCGTGTGTGGTTGTTACAGCAGCTTCTGCTGAAATTTGTAAAAAGGATATCCCTTTACTCAAAAGAATGTCGTTTTGCATGGGTACGAATGGTGAATGTTTGATCCTGCGTGCATTGGGACAGTACACAGAAGAACAAACCCTTTCTTCTGTGCAGCTTGGAAAATCATGCATGAAAACCTTTCGCACAATATGACTACATGTTGTGTCACATTTCAAAATACTGATATTGTGCTTGCCTGCCAAAGGTTCAAACACATCCTTCAGTATTATGGTTCTCAGTCGATATGTCTCTGTTGTCACGCCTTTATTTGCAATTGATCTCAGCAACTCACAAATTTTGGATATTTTTTTCCTATTTACTATGCATCTTATTGCATCACTCGCATAATAACAACAATAGAGTGCTTGAACAATACTGTCGAAAGCACAGGTGTTTGTTACACTGTAAGTTCTCTCTTTAATTCTAACTGCAGAAAGGAGATTTCCGTTTCGTAATAAAACATTGGCTGGACTTGTACCCACTGCAGCTCTGTCTTTGATCCAATCTGGGCTTGGATACAAATATGAATATTGCCGGATCTTCTTCTTCTGAGGATTCTTTCCTTTCCAGTTTTCCTCTGGAGAAGAAGGTACCTGTAAGTCTTCTGGCTCATCTGCTTCAACAGTCATTACTTCGGGTTTCCTATAGCATAGAACACAGATTCTTCGTTGGCCATAACCCTCTTCTCCAACTGGCAGGGAACATTCCACCAATGCATGAACAGCTTTTTGGCATTTCGAGCATTTGTGTGCTCCACTTGGATTATCTCCATTCTCACATGCTGGGCACTTGGCAGTAAATGATATGTTTTCTGTACCATTACTTAAGGTTTCCCCATCATTTCTCTTTTCATGACTGATAGTTTCATTGAAAGAACACTGCTTGTTACATGGTTTTGGAAACTCCTCATTTCTGCGATGGTTATTTTGGGGCATATCCTCATTCCATGGTTGCCATAGGCCTCCTGAAATTTGGCTAGATTCATGCCTGTTTTCTGATGATACTGTCTCTGGAGGCATGTTTTTTGTACTTTCGAAATTTCCAGCAGCTATTTTAATGGTTCCATCAAGTGAGCTTACATGTTTCATAACAAACGAATCTACTCGCATCGGGGTACTTTCCTTTCCCAAAATACCTCTCTTTAATGTCTTGAAATAACTTTCCACACAAGCACTCGAAGCTGTCAGATTTCCGAACCCAAAATATGACCGCATTATTCCAGACCACAAAGGTATAGAAGGACATATTTCAGCCATAAACTTCACTAAATCAGGGAGATAAAATATGTTAGGTCTATTGCCTTCCACACAATTTTCCCTTTGGGAAATTTCTAGAGCTTCAGAGATCCAGTTGCAAGAGACTTCAGATGCCATATTTAGAATGTTTTGGAAATAAGTGTCATTCTCAGTGTTACTAGATTCAGGTTCATCAACTTCTTGATGGCCATCAAACATGCTGTTTTGAATGACTTTCTCGGCAAGTTTCTCCCTGGCTTTTTCCGCAGCACACATTTCCCCATTTTCTGTCCAGCCATCATTCATGCTGCTTGCTAAAGTAACCATTAAACAAACAATGTTGGTCGCTTCACTGATATTCTCACATTTTGCCAGCTGTCCAAAACAACACATATATAAACATTTTGCTCTTTTGTCACATTTTCCCCAAAACTTTTTCTTAGAAATCATTTTCATAAAATGAGCTATATCAAGTCTTTGGAAAACTCTTGGAAGAGAGTCTACGAATCCATCAATAACCTTGTAGCATTTAAACAAGTAAATTTTGACATTTTCGCAATCATTCCATGCTCTTGAAATTCCATTTAGTAGAGCAAGTGACGAATCTGTGACAGTTTCTTTAGGAACAGGTGCACCTAGTCGTACCCACTCTCGCAACCAAACTTCCACTGCCATTCCTGTGTGCTGCTGCGAAAGCATTTGGCACACAGGAAACGATTGGCTTTCATGCTCTGACTGACTAGAACTGCTGGAAATTCTTCCTGCCACTATCTGATATAAGAATACTGGTTTCTTTTTGCGCGCACTTTTCTTTACCATAGTGCATGTTGGAGGATTACATAACCCTCCAGTTGAATCAATAACAGCACTAGAATGCTCGGCTGAGCAGTACTGTTTATAGAGGCATAACTGCAGAGGAGTGACATAGTACACAAAAAAAGGGTCTAGTCCAATGTTGTGTATACTGCCTTGATATGGCAGCATATATTTGGCTTTGCTGAGGGAGATTATTGGATTGCTGTGTATCTGTCCCTTGACACTGCACTCGTGTTTAATCTGCCTGAGAACATTTAACTTAGGTAAATGAGCCGGTTCTTTGTCACCATATTTCATCAACTCCCCGGCCTTCTCATTTCTGTAAAGAAATGCTGATTTGTACTTAAGTTCTTCCGCAACATGTTCTCTAAGTTTACCGCACACTTTCCTCTTCATTCCTCTAGTGTGTTTAAATGACGAGTCAAACCCTGAAATTGTCACATGTAATTTACATGTCCCTTCCGAAATATCTTGATAAGTGGCATTTACATGCAGCTCAGCATTACACTGCTTGCAGTAACCAATACAGCTTATAACATCTTCTTTTGTAAGGCTAACAGCCGCCCTCTTGAACACCCACAAGCAAGGTTTCCTAGTTTTGTCCCAAACTATTTTAGAAATTTCGTATGACCAAACACCTTTTGGTAGGACATTGTACTGCTTAACACCTCTTGAATTCCTGTTCTTGTAAAAAACGTTTCTTGGCTTCAAAATATTCCATGTCTCCTCTGGAAGAGATACTATGAAATATTCCTTTTGGCAGTTTTCGTTTCGATCTGTAGTTGGTGGCTCTGGTTGCACTATATCACAAACATCATCACAGCTGTGATAATTGTAGTTCTCATTTCCTCGCAGTTTTGATAATATACCACACCTGTTTGCTAGCACAGCTGTGTACACTGCTTTCGGTGTCATCCGTTGGTCAAGACTCTCACTAACTTCCTGCCATACTCTCGCGGATGGCGCTGAGACTTCATCATTCACGACAATGGAACTACTTCGAGCTTCTAGAGCTTGCAGAAGCTCAGAGTCACGTACAGCTGCTATGCGTGGCATCTTTCCTGAAACATGAAATTATATATATCAACATTATTTACTCTTACATAAACATATGTGGAGATACATCTACTTTGGAATGGATTGTCAGAGTTTTGTGCCATAAAATATGTGCATTAATTAGTTTGTAAAATTATAAATTAAAAAGTAAAGATTAAAAATTTTATTACAAAAAAAATTTTACAAATTAATATTATTAAAAATTAATTTGACTATTTAGATTTTTTTTAACTACTGTATTTTATTAACATGATTATTTATTAATTTTTGCTGAAAAGGTTTTTGTTGGATCACTTAAGCCATTTTGGGGAATTTTTCAGCCATAAGAATTTTTGGGGATTGAAATGGGAAAATTTTCTCATGAAAAGGGATTTTTTTTTTTTGATATCTGTAATTTTTCCGATTTTTTCTGAATGTTTCGGAAATTTCCAGGAATTTCAGTTAAATTCGACACCAAAATGGCGGTCAAGGTCAAAGGTCAAAGTTCGAGGTCATCTCACAATCCATAGCCTGAAGTCTGAGCCAGACTTCATTTCCCACTACTCGTTTCCATAACATAATTTTAAAAAACTGGTATATGGTTTTTTTTGTATAACTCCAGAATTTGAGTACTTATTGTAAAAAAAATTAGGGGGAAAAAAACAAAACTTTTAATTATAATAACACTAAAGTTATTAATAAATAATTTTAATTTTTTTTAAACTTCAACACAATAAAGATACGATAAAAATTACATTTAAAAAGAGTGTTTATTTATATAAACAACTATATCTTCCAATCAAAATTGTTTTGATATAAAATTAAACATGATGAAATATCATGTTTAAAGAGACGGCAGGTGGATTTATTCCAATATTATTTGCAGTGATAGCAGTTGTCGGTTAATGAGAAGTTGGATCTGCTGCAATTACAAAAAAAAAAAATCTAATGGATAAACAAGAAAAAAGGATGCTATATTAGAAGAGCAAAAAAAAGTGATTTAGACATGCAAAATAAATTAAATTTTGATTTTAATAAGACAAAAAAAAACAATATTTGACCATTTTCAAAGAAATAATATTAAAATAAATAATATACCATTAAGTAATTTGGATTTTTGAAGAAAAGTTGCGAAAGGGATTTTAAAAAGTCCGATGTATATTATAGGTTTTGTGAATTAACAAATAATATTTACAAAAAAAATGCAGAATTGTTTATGTTAGGATTACGAAAAAATGAAAGACTAATATTTTTGTTACAAAAATTCAAACGAATATATCCCCAATTAATTAGTTGAGCAACTATGTTCAGAAAATGTATTTTTCAAAAAAAGAATAATTTAGATTAAATTATTTGTGGACAATAAATATTGTATTCGATATCATTGGTAAACACACAGAAAATGTAGAAAAGTATTATAATATCGTTATTTTAAGAAATATGACCATTTTAACTAAAACGAAACAAATAAATAGCTGTTACACTTATTTATAATAGGACAGGCATAATGGCATTAAAGTTGAGACATTTGTTTGTTTATTTTGCGCAAAGTGCTAACTACATTTGTTACATCGGTGTATGTATTTGGGAGGCGCATATGTGTATTTCGGATATATTTGTTACAATGTTTGGTATCACTGAGATTTATGAAAATCTTTGCTTTCAAATTGATATGATATTAACATTTAATCATAAAAGAATTGAGTCACTTTATACAGAAACAACATTAAGCTGTCATAAATTCCAGTTGATAGTTACTTAGTATTAGAACTTTTTACTCTTCATCATACATTATTGTCTGAACCAGTTATTCCTTCTCCGATATCAGCATAAACGAGATCAAAATAGGTCGATCTTGTGACAATTCAGATTAACGCCTATTTAATTATTTATTATGTTTACATATTTTTGCTTTTCATATTTAATTACGTACAAATCACTCTTCACACTTAATTACGTTATTTTATTTATTTTTAGTTTCAAATATTGACACTATATTATTTAAATTTTTATTTTTGGTTTTGTGTCCGTCACCGGTACACACATTGTTTTACTTCCTTTAATAGGGATGTTGCGTGAGCCAACAAAACTTCAAACCAGAGAAGGTTATAAAATGTGAGGCATTTGGTAATAGTTCTTGGGCGATGCCGAAATTTGTGTAATATCTGCGCGAACTTTGGCAATCTGAATACTATGAAATTGTAGGTGAGACTATGTACTGGGAATTTAAATAAGTAAAATTGGTAATTATTCGTCGTATTTTGAAAGGAATTATAGCCGATGGTACAAACTCCCGGGTAAGACTATGTTAATCTTGCTTGATCAGTGTATTTTTGTGTTTTCCTGACGATCGACATTCGTCGATTGCTACTGAGAGAAAGTTTTTATGTGTATTTTTGCAGTCATTTTTTCGTTAACTACCTAATTTTGGACTATTTTTTTTGTGAGAAACAGAAATGGATTTTATTTTTAGCATCATGTCTGTATGAACCAGGACTACGACAACCCAGATGAGTGTTGTGTAATTGTGTAAAGACTTGTGTTCTACTAGCAAAATTAAGATCATTTTATTTTACTATAAAGAACTACTAATTTCAGAACCCCGAGATACTTTAAGACAAGTTTCTGATCTTACAACTAAAGAATAGATATTTGCAGTATAGCCATTTCTGAGCCTTGAATATTTGTTTTGACGTCGACCCAAGTGTCGCCTCGGCTCGGGCAGACCGTTATGCTACGCCGACATCGCAGTTCAGGTGATCGTGTGAGTCTGTGCCCTGTGGCATTTTAGTGCAGCGCTACGAACGCTGAGGAGCAGGAGTGCTAACCCACCCCGCCGAGGTTTCTTTTAGACTCTAATTATTTACGTTTTAATTGTAACCGTGTACTTGTTGAATCCCTTTTCTCATTCAATTGTAATGATTTATTTTATTTAAAATTTTAAACCTTTATTCACTGTGCGCCTATGCCGTAAGGCCCAGCCCAAGCTGTGTTCGGTGCTTATCACATTTCGCGCATGAACGCGGCCGGCAGCTGTGGGCTGTTGCCAGTCGTCCAGACGGCCGAAGGGGGTGGTCGTCCCTGACAGTACGGGGTCCTCCCTCACCGTTTGAGCATCACCATCACCATATAGCTGCAATAGCGTAAGTTTACTTTAATCCTTTTCATCTGCCCCGTGTTCTATCCCCGATCCCGGCATAACTCTACCAGGTTCGCCGCTTTACCTAAAGTTTGTAGTTTTATATAGTTTTCAGATAGGTACCTTTTAGATTTTGTAGTCGACTGGCCGCGTGCGTGTGCTTATCCTCGGGTTAGAAGTCCGTCCATCAACTGTGAGTAAAGTCGTTTCACCCACACCGGGTTGCCTGCGGGCTAAACGTGCAACCATTATAAACAAACTTTACTTCATTATCCAACATGGGACTCTGCATTCAGCCTCGGTAGTCTCTGCGAGGGCGAGCTACGGGCCCATCTGCCCATGCGATCAAGTAGTGACTCGGGTCACTGTCACGTAACATGAACGTCGTTGGCAACAGTGCCCTTTGTCTTTGTGAACCTATGACATAAACGTTTTTGTCTTTACCTCTGTCTGGACCTAGTGTTTTTAAGTTCAGCGTTCGCCTAACCTCGCACTCCATCCGGAAATTTATCCGTCAAGTAATAAATATGATTCGCCTAGCTTCGGCTCCGACAAAGCCTGGGCTCGACCGCACGGCAGCACCATGTACGAGTGGTCGTGTGATAAATCGCGAAGCCAAACAAGGCAAATTTTTCATTCCTAACTACTGATATCTCCCGCCACTAGGCCAGGAACCTCCTCTTGAGAGTTCACCGGGCATAATAACCACGCCAGTTCAATCAGGGGACAGCCCAGTAGACGTCAGTTTGATTAAGGTAATTTCCTAGCTGATGTCGGTTTAATGTGAAGTTGTGATTAAGCCACTTGTATGTCCATGTAAAGCAGAGTTATTTATGTTTTTATTAAAGACGAGTGTTTTGGTATATGATGTATTACATCGTATTTTTTTATGACACGTGTATTATCGCCTTGCATTCACACTAGCAAATTAAAGGTAGTAAGCAGTGTTACATTACATACTACATACTTTTCTTGGTCACCCATCTAGTGAGGCCAGTACTCGTTTTCGTCGAGATACACATGTGTCATTCACCTTGACAGATTAAATGGGTATATATAAATTGTTACATATGTATACTATTACTTGTCGCCCAGCTAGTGGGACATCCTTATCCTTACTAATATTATAAATGCGAAAGTAACTCTGTCTGTCTGTTTGTTACCTTTTCCCGACTGAACGGCTGAACGGATCGTAATGAAATTTGGTAAGGAGATAGATTATATCCTGGGGATGGACATAGGCTATATTTTGTCTAAAAATATAAATTTTAAACGGGTTAAAAAAATTATATCTTAATTTTATGTAATGTGTGTCATAGATATACACACTGTTAGTGTCATTCCTCTATGTATGCCGAGCAATAGCTTTCAAGCCATTGCGTTACGTTTTGCTATTGTAAGGAACTAAGTAGAGAGTAAGAAAAAAATAAAGATCTTGACAGTTTGTAGTGTCGCCATATTTGTTTCAATTTTCAATACCGTTTTTGTATATTACAATTTAAATTGCAGAAAAAAATAATGTTTCATAGACACATAAATAGTGAGTGTGTGTCATTTCTCTATGTCCACGAGGTCTCGCCGCGTCAATTTTCTCCTTGGGGCGAACCCGTCCGCTTACTTAAATAAACAGCTTTTATCGTTGAATGGTTTCATGATTTATTTCATGAAAATCTGCTCTCATAAAAAAGTTAGTTTTACAGACATTCAATAGGTGTCTCGCTCTCTCTGAAGATCAATCTATGAATCGTTACAAATTTATTTCCTTTATTTTTTTTAGTTTGATTTGATACAATATGATTTCACTAAAAATCAATTTCTACCCATTCCTATTTTCATTTCCATATTACGAAGTTTCACTTCTTCCACGCGGAGGGACTCCACGCAATATTTTTGCATGCAATTAAAAACTATTTTTTAATGATGCCAAAGAAGTATAACTTCTCATGCGCGTACCTATGTACACGCACCCATTTGTTTAATTTAATTTCTTCTATATATATTTTTTCTCCCTACCTAGGGCACTCATAATTCTTTTAAATTTCACGTGTATGTTTTCAATGTTATTCGAGTTGTACAATTTTTTTTTTTGTCAAATTGGTCATTATTTATACTTTGTTTCATTTTGGAATATGTTCGGTTGAGTGTGAGATAATTTTATTTATGTATGTTTTAATTTCATTTAATTTCTTATATATATATTCTTATCTACCTACTTCTATTAAATTTCAGGTGGATGTTAACGTTGTCATTCCAGTTGTATAAATATTTTTTTCAAATTAGTTGTTATTTATACTTTTTGTTTTATTTTGGACTATGTTTTTTTTTTTTTTTTTTTTTTTTTTTACCTAATTCAAATATTTGTGGTGTGTACAGGGAGTGATATCTCTATTAATTTCTATACTACTTTGGATAAGCGGAATATGGCCACCACAGTTTTACATATAAACAAATCTTACAAATGTTTTAAACATTATGACTTAATAAAAAATAGTTTCACAAATATACTTATATTTTTTTTGGTGTGTATAGTTTGAAGTTTTATATTATGTATGTACGTAAATTCTTAAACATAGAGTTATTTATTAATTTATTTAGAAAATTATTCATAGGTAGGTAATAAGTTTTTCTATTTGTCAATATTATTATTATGGTAGATAGGAGTACAGTAAATGCCTACATTCTTATATTCCTTTATATCTCTTTCGATTTGGAGTGTTTCCGAGCCATTCGGTGTCCTCATCACCCCCCCCCCCCCAAGATGGTCAAAGCCCCAAAATTTGAAAGTTTAAATTTTTTTTTTAAATCTTTCTCTTTCGATTTTAAGTGTTTTCTAGCCATTCAGGGTCTTCGAACCCCCCGCCCCCCTCTGGGAAAAAAGCCCCAAAATTTCGACAATTTCAGGAATTTCAAATATCTTTTATTTCGAGATGGAGTGTTCCGAAACATTCCAGGTCCTGAACAACCATATCACCCCCCCCCCCCCCCCCCCACCCTTCAAAAAATTAAAAGCCGCAAAAGTTCGAAAAATTGGATGAAATTGTATTAAAATTAAGTCATTACGAACTAAAGTGTCCGGGGGATGGTGGAACTTTTACCCAAAATCTACTTCTCCATAAAATTTTGGGGGAGGGGGGGGGGGAATGCAAAACCCCAAAATTTCGAAAAATTTAAAAAAAAATTTAATATATACGTATACTTTTTTACTATTTGGAGTGTTTCCGAGCCATTCGGGGTCCTCAAACTACCCTCCCCCCACAAGGAGTCAAAGACCCAATAATTAAAAAATTTCCCAAAATTTCGAAAATCTATTTTCTTTCGATTTGGGGTGTTTACGAGCCATTCGGGGTCCTCAAAATCCCCCCCCCCCCCCCTCTCAGGGGTCAAAACCCTAAATGTAGAAAATTTCAAAAATCATTCTCTTTTGATTTTTAGTGTTTCCCTGCCATTCAGGGTCCTCAAAATTAACCCTTCCCCATCTGGGGACATAGCCCCAAAATCT